>NC_081566.1:6731036-6769509 GCF_022355385.1 Mustela nigripes
ATGGGTTAAAGCCTCTGCTTTCGGCTCAGGTCATGATCCCAGGGTCCTGGGATTGAGCCCCACATCGGGCTCTCTGCTCAGCAGGGAGCCTGCTTCCTCCTCTCTCTCTGTCTGCCTCTTTGCCTACTTGTGATCTCTGTCTGTCAAATAAATAAATAAATCTTTAAAAAAAAAAAAACAGCAATACTTCACCAGGAATTATCTTAAGTGATCTACATGTAATTATCTTATTTAGTCTGTGCTATAAAATATGTACTACCAGTATAAGGCAAAAACCATCACTATTACCATTTTACAACTGGACCTTTGACTCTGGCCCAGGAACACCAGGCAGCCCGACCCCAGCTCCGTTTGTTATCCCACCGTGCTTTGAACATATGTGGATAAGGCTGTGAAGGGGTCACCTGCTGAACTCAGGCAGACTTGAATATTTTCCTAAGATAAGATATATAAGCTAAAGAAAGCCTTGAAAGGGGTTATCTATCCAGGAGGAAAGCTTTGGAAAGAATAAACCTGCCCCGAATACTCTTATAAACTTGGGATTTTAGTTTGGTTACCCGTTTCCAAGCTCATGTCAAGGATAGAGGAAAGAATGCTTAGTTATCTCTGACTCAGTGTCTTTCGAGGGCTCGTTTCACCCTCTCGCATCTCTGGACCAACGTTAATGACCTAGAAGAGTCAGATCAACTTTAGAGCTGAGGGCTCTATACTCAGGAGGAGTACGTGAGATTTATGCTCAACCACTGGGGCAGGGAACAGGGGATTGAGGCTTGTAGTTTACGAAAAGACATAAAGGGGCTGCACGTCGGGTAGTCAGAGCTCACATACTCCACAGTCTCCTCATTACAGGATAGAGTGCGCCTCGGATATGACTAACTCTACGATCAGTGTTATGAGGAAAACAGTCTCAACTCTGAAGCTGTATGACCTGAGGGAAACTCAGGAGAGTGAAGTCCCGGGATACAGGCTCCTCTGGTAGCCTCCTGTGCCATTTCCCTCCTCTGAGAAATACTGAGATTGGACAGGAGGCACGCTCCAGTGGAAAAAACTCTATGCATCTCTACTTTTCCCGTTGTAAAATGGCGACAAGTAAAGCCGACAGGTCACTGACTCACCAAACTGAGGCATGGAGCCAAATGATCGACACACTCTGACTAGGACAAAACAGCAGATGGCAATACGGACAAGCACATCCTCTCAAGGAGCTTACATTCTAGTGAAGGGAGAAAGACGCCTGTAACCATCAGGGAAGAGCAAATGAAAGGGTCTGTGAAAGGAAGAACATCAGATCCTGTCAAAAAGTGACTGAGAGGACGCCGATTCCCAGAGCTGACCACGGACGGCCTGTCTGAGGAGGCAACATGTCAGTCTGGAGTGATAAGGAGTCAGCACACAAACGGCCTGGCAAGGGCATCTGGTGCAGAGGGAAGAGCACGTGCAATGGTCCTGAGGTGGGAACAACGCGTGTATTCACACCAGATGTTCGGAATCACAGCAATAGACTTTTTTTAAAAAAGATTTTATTTATTTATTTGAGAGAGAGAGAAAGAGAGAGAGAACGCAGTGGGACGAAGGAGAGGGACAAGCAGACTGTGAGCTGAGCGCGGAGCCCAACGTGGCACTCGATCTCACTGCCCTAAGATCATGACCTGAGCTGAACTCAAGAGTCAGACTCTCAACCGACTAAGCCAGCGAGAAGCCCCAGAAGTAAACTTTTTATTCATCACCATTTTGACCATGACTTGTGCAATGGTTATATTTCCTGGTGTAAGACTGATACGCACCCATACGACTTCTATCTCATCAGGGCTCACTAAAGGTGCCTGCTCCACAGTAGCTCAGCCTGAAGACACATGCTAACTGCCTCCCAGCACACTGCTTCCCTGGCTCCATTTCCACTGAGCCATAAGCTCTGTGAGGGGGGGAACATGTCTGATCTGTTCCCAGACACAGTCTTAGAATTTAACACATGTCTAGGGCTAAGAAGATTCTCAAAAACTCTGGTCGATGAGGTGACGTATCCTCAGTCAATGTTGAGTCATGGCAGCACCGAATACAGGTAAGTATAGGGCTATTGAGCGCTCCCATTTGACATACTAGGACAAGGCAGCCACAAGGAAGCATAGTCTTACAGGCAGGCGAATCCCATTCTAGATACAAGGGCCTTTCATTATTGATAATCTCACCATGGATTAAATCTCCACAAACACACGATTCATTACCACACAGATTCAGATGGACAGCATGTGACCCAGAGTTTCCCTCAATACAGTAATTACCAAAAGAAATTCTAATGCTTTATATTCTATCTAAAAGGCATAGTACTCCAAGTCTCCTCCAAACTCCAGAAAAATAGGACATCACAGTCTGATGACTCAGAAGAATTAAGCTGCCAAGAGTTCCTTCTTTATATGGTATGTTATTAGTACAATTCAGTTTTAGTGACAGGTTAACTAGCAAACATATATTACATCGTACTCACATGATACACTCTGATGGGCACCATGAGGGCTATAAAGAAATATAAGATATGCAGATACATTTCCTGACCTTCAGGGGTCCTAACATCTAGTTGAGGAGATGCCTTACATTATATGAGATGTTAAATAATAATCCAACATTATGATAATAGGGAAATAATAAACGTTATGAGGTCACACAAAATTCACAGTCATCCCCCCAATCACTGTGGTTCACATATAAGGTGGAGAGGATCTTTAGTAAAATTTTTGGTAAATACAGAAAGTGAAAAATAAACACAGTAACATAAAGTGGGTACACATGTTTTGTTCTCCCTTAAAATAACAATTAGTTCCAGAGCATCATCTATGAGAAATCCTCCTCAATACCCATTTCTTGTTGCATGGCAACCACGAGGAAATGCAACACTGCAAACAGACCTCCACAGAGAAGAGCTTGGGTGTGGTGCAATGTTTCCAAGCAGGGAAAAAGATTTCTAGCTCTATAATCCCTCTTCTATTATAGGAACACCTCATCTGAGAAGAAGAATGGGTTTGAAGTTGAAGCTCCTGACTCTGCTACCACCTGAACATGGAATCCTTTCCAGGATCATTCCAAGAGGGGCACAGGGAGTTAGCAGCGCCCTCCAGCTCTGAAGTCAGACACATCTGCCACTCGATTTTTGTGTAATCCCAAGCAAGTAGTTCGGTTTTTACAGACTCTACTTGTTTTCATCTGTAAATTGGGAAGAATAGTACCTCCGTAAACTGAAATGTAGTTTCAGGGGGACACTGAGAGCCCCCAATCTGGGAAGGTTACATAGTGTGGGATTCTAACCATGTCACATTCCAGAGGAGGTGAAACTCTGAAGACAGAAGAAAGCTAAGTGGTTTCCACAGGTTAGTGGGAGAGAAATGAACAGGCAGAGCACAGGAGATTTTTTTAGGGCAGTGGGACTATTCCACACGATGCTGTAATTGTGGAGAAAAGTCATTATATATTTGTTTAAATCCACAGAATGTAAACTCTAATGGAAACTATGGACTTCGGGTGACAGGGACAGGTCAATGGACGTTCACCGACTGTAACAGAGGTACCCGCTGGTGGAGAATGTAAATCCTGTGGGAGGCGTTGTATGTATGTACACACACTAAAGTCTGTGTGAAACAGAGACTAGTACCCCTACCATAGAGTAACCATGAAAGACTGGACGCCAGGAACCAAACTGAGGGTTACAGAAGGGAGGGGTGTGGGGAGGGCATCGGTGACTGGGTGATGAGCATTAAGGAGGGTACGGGTGGTGATGGGCACTTGGCGTTAGACGCAACTGATGAATCACGGAACACTACATCAGAAATGAATGATGTGTTATATGTTGGCTAACGGAACAGAATATATATAAATAAATAAATAACCTGGTGTATTTTGTTTAAAAAAAAAAAAAAGAATTAAATAAGATAAAACATGGAGAAGACTTAGCACAGAACCTGCCAGATTAGCCCTTGTTCAAAAAATACCAGCTATTACCATGATCTTGTTTCTTAGCCTCCAGAAGAGCCAGAGCTGCTGATTGGAATGAAAAGTCAGAACTGCTAGAAGAAGCCATACTACAGCGAAAAGACGTTATGGGAGAACACAGAAGAAGGATGCCAGGAAGCATAAGAATTCTCAAAGACTGCTTCATGGAGAACGTCCAGTGGGGACACGGTGCCCCATGTCTTAGCAGACCAGCAAGGATTTACCCGTCACAGCCACACAGTCAAGGGCATTGTGAGTAAGAAAAGCAGGGCTGGAGACTTTCTCTCTCCTCTAGTCACCTAATTTTGGGACGTTGACCAAGGTACTTCGTTACCCCATCACCAGCCCCTGCGACAGGCTGACTCCGTCACCTCCCGCCTGTTCCATGTCAGCACACAGGACCCAGACCTTTCTGGCCTGGCTCATTTTGTAGTAAAAAGCTAAGCAAGCCCCACAGGAACCCAAAGAACAATAAATCATCCTCCATTGGTCACAGATATGACTGATGATCAGCTTCTTCAACTCTAAAAATGGAAACAGTACACATTTCACCAGGCAGTTGAGAGAATTGAATAAAATGATGCATATAGGACATTTAACACACACACAACTCTCAGCATATAACAGGGGCTCCATCCCTGTTAGTATGGATGGGAAAGCTTTCTAGACGACAGCTCACTCTTCCAAGGTATCAGCACAGAGCTACGTTGGTTGCTCTCCTGACTCCGGTGTGGTTTCTCTGCTCTGGAAATTGAGTTCGCATTCCATTCTCCAGCCTTACTTTGCCAGGTCTTCTAAATGAGCTTCTTTGTAACACAGCACCTGGCCCATTTCGGTTCCCTTTAATGTCTCTCGAGAAAAGGAACAGCTAAGGGTAGGCAGACGTGCTCTGGTCCCCATTCATTTGCTTTCATTTTGGTAATCCTCCGCTAGTATCAGGCTGGTCCCTTAGCTAAAATCTGAAGCCCAGACTCAGAAGTGAGTCTGCTGGCTACACCCTTCTCTTTCGTAGAGAGCACCCCAAGACCACTCGCCTTCCCACTTGGACATACAAGTGAACCATGCAATGGCTTCCCAGTCCTTGGACTTCACACATGTGCCTATTACACCAACAATGACTGCGGGGTGATTTGAGTGTGTACTGTCTGTCCTGGTTGGTTTCTACTCTCGGCACCTGCAAAAGGCTCAGCCGAGCCACCTTCACTCCATCTCAGTGGACAGACTAGGAGCTTTCTGGTCCAGCCCATGCTTTTGCAATAACTAAATATGCCATGTAGTTACCCAAAGTACAATGAACCACGCTTCCTTTGTCACAGCTGTGAAGACGCCTGGAATTGAGCCATCTCAGTCTGTGGGGAAGACAGGTGAGTCAGGCCTGCAGGCAGTCAGTCTACGCAGGGTACTGAAAAGTCTCCTGGCAGGGAAAATCACTCTCGAGGAAGGACTCAACCTGGGTCAAGCACAAAGCTAACCTGTCGAGATGAGCGAGAAGAGGACTGATTCTATGATTTTAAAGCTGTCCTCCAGTCTAGTTTTCTGACATATTCCTGTCTGAATTTTATTTATTTTTAAGATTTTATTTGTCAGAGAGAGAGAGAGAGAGAGACAGAGAGCATGAGCAGAAGAGTGGCAAGCAGAGGGAGAGGGAGAAGCAGATTCCCCATTGAGAAGGGTGCCCAACACAGGACTCAATCCCAGAACCCTGGGATCATGACCTGTGCCAAAGGCAGACGCTTAATCGATTGGGCCACCCAGGCACCCCTACTGTCTGAATTTTACCAGGGAGTGGGAAGGAGAGATTATGTGTAGAAAAACATGGGAAGATATCAGAGAACTACATGCAAACCATGTGGAAAAGTGGAACATTAATGAAAGAGGAGGGTTCTTTCTACGTCTTTATGGTCTTCACATCTAAAGGACTTCAAAGAACTTGACATCCCATAGGCACATTCGTGACATCATTCAGGGAAGATATAACAGTAGCTAGAAGAAGTGGTAGTGTTGCTTCGTAAAAGCAGATGGACAGAGCAAAAGATGACGGAAGTGAGGAGCTCCCCATCAGCACTGACTACAAGTACAGCTAAGACACCTCCATACAACTCTCCATCCAATCAACAGAGAAAAGGGAAAAGGGAAGAAATAGCGGATGTCACCAAGTAACTGGCTAGATAATCTGTGCACTCAAAGATTATAAACAGCTCTCATGAATTAAACAGCAAAAAAATACATTGAGTAAAATATACTGAGCAAAATATTCTGCTAACGCTCATGACTCCATAATTATTGAGGTCAACAGCCAAGAAAACATAAATTAGCCACTCTGTTGAAGATAAAAGAAAATGACATTAATGTGTCCATCCATTTGTTTAGAAACAATTCCTAAACACATAACCACATGTCAGGTTGCTATGACAAGCAATGGAGAAACAGATGGTTAAGTTATTCTTGGAAGGAAGTTCATAGATAGATCAAAAATAATAGGATTTCAGATGCCATGATAGAGATGTGATTGAAGAGATATGGAAGCCCAGATTAATCCACCAGGGGAAAAAGGAGTTCACAGAAATTTGGCTGAGAAAGTAACCTATAATTTGGACATTTCCAAGTATAATAAAGGAGAAAAAAAATTGTCCGGGTACATTTTTCTAGGAGGTTGGGTTCTAAAGTAAATGCATGAGAAACAAGTCAATAGAGTAGAATGTATTCTTGTATATAGATCCTGAAATCCTCCATGAAGTACACAGGGATTTGAGTCTAAAATCTTGCAATATTTTTATCTTTCAAGTCTGATAAACACCAAGTCAATCTAAAGGATAGAACAAAAGAAACTGTGCCTACATGGCCTATGCATGAAGATAATTTTTTTTAAAAAGATTTTATTTATTTATTTATTTGACAGAGAGAAATCACAAGTAGGCAAAGAGGCAGGCAGAGAGAGAGGAGGAAGCAGGCTCCCTGCCAAGCAGAGAGCCCAATGCGGGGCTCAATCCCAGGACCCTGGGATCATGACCTGAACCGAAGGCAGAGGCTTTAACCCACTGAGCCACCCAGGCACCCCAAAGATAATTTTTTAAAGATTGATTTGAGAGTGCAAGAGCAAGAATGCTCAAGCGCCAGCAGGGGGAGGGGCAGAGGGAGAGACAGAAACCACAAGCAGACTTCCCACTGAGCTTGGAGCCCAGTAGGGGGCTCAAACCCAGGCCCTGAGATCATGATTGAGCCAAACCAAAAGTTGGCTGCTTAACCAACCTAGCTAACCAGCCACCTCTACACATGAAGCTAAGTTTTAAAGTAACTTCCTTTTTTTTCATATATTTATTTCTTCATTTGAGAAAGAGAGAGAGAGCACAAGAAGGGGCAGAGGGAGAGGGAGATGCAGACTCCCTGCTGAGCTGGGAGCCTGAAATGGGGCCTGATGCCAGGACTTGGAGACCATGACCTGAGCCAAAGGCAGATGCCTAACCATCTGAGCCACCCCAGGTGCACCTTAAAGTAACTTCTTAAAGAGGAATCAATAGACAATTCTATTGTTTCTCCTTGTCTGTAGGATTTCTTTTTTAATATGAATTAAATAATTTTAATATAAAATCTCTGTGATCACTGAAAAACAGAGCTTCAAAATCCATGAAGCAAAAACTAATGGAACTGAAAAAAGACATTTAAAAATCCACAGTTGTGTATGGGAGATTTCAACATAATAAATAAGTAAGAATACAGAAGACTTTATCAATGGTGCCAAACAACCTGACAAAAGTGACATCTCTAGGACAACAGAGGAGCCCACACACTTCCCAAGTGCATTTGGGGTATTACAAAGCAGTATTATATTCTGGACATAAAACAAACATCAAGAAATCATAAAAATCACAATCATACAAATTCTCTAACCATAAAAAATTAAACTAAAAATTAGTAACAAAAAGATAGCCAGAAAATCTGCCCTCCCAATGTTTTGACATTTATAAACATGCTTCTTAATGACCACGAACCAACAACAATGAAAGTCAGAAGGAAACCTAGAAAATAGTTTGAATTGAATGAAAATGAAAACTAAACATATTAAATATTGTGGGATATAACCACGACATTGCTTAGGGGAAAATCCCTACCATTTAACACTTAAATTAAGAAAAAAAAAAATCTAGGTTTCTATCTTAAAAGCTGGGAAAAGAAGAGCAAATTAAATCCAAAATACAGAGAAGGAAGGAATTTGTTAAGAGGACAAATCAATGGACTCAAAAGCAGAAAACCAATAGAGAAAATCAAAGTCTGGTTCCTTAAAAAAGAAAAAAAAAAAATCAGTAAAATCGACAAACTGTCTTGTCAGTTTGATCAAGAGAAAAACAAGAAATAAATCACCAGTATTGGGGGTTGTGGGGAGGGACCATCACTTAGACCTTACAAATCTTGAAAGGATAATAAACAAATGGAATATTAAGCAGCCATCAGAAAGGATGGACACCCACCATTTTGCAACGACATGGATGGAACTGGAGGGGGTTATGCTGAGTCAAGCAGAGAAAGCTCATTATCCTGTGATTTCCCTCATACATGGTACATAAGGAATAGTGAGGAGAAGGGAGGGAAAACTGAATGGAAAGGAATCAGAAAGAGAGACTCTGGACTCTGGAAAACAAACTGAGGGTTAGAGAAGGGAGGGAGGAGAGGGTGATGGGTATTAGGGAGGGCACGTGTGGTGACGGGCCCTGGGTGTTATAAGCAACTAATGAATTGTTAAACACTAAATCAAAAACAAATGATGTATTACATGTCAGCTAATTGAACATAATTTAAAAAAAGAAAGAAAAGGCTCCCACCAACCACACATGTACAAAAAATGTTAAGAACTAATAAGTGACTCGTAGTCTCACAAAACAAACTGAGGGTTGCTGGGGACAGGGGATTTGGAAGACGGGGGTGGGGTTATGGACATGGGGAGGGTGTGTGCTGGGGTGAGTGCTGTGAAGTGTGTAAACCTGGCAATTCACAGACCTGTACCCCTGGGGATAAAAATATAGTATATGTTTATAAAAAATAAAGATAAAAAATAAATTTTTAAAAATATTAAGAACTAGATAGTAAATCATTCCTACCTACTCCAAAAACTCAAGCTCACCCAAATACCTGTTCCTGGAAGTTTATACATGATTTATTCATAATTTCAAAAACCTAGAAATAACCCAAAGACTCTTCATCAACAATGGCGCATCCACAGAACAGAGTATGACTCAGCAAAAAAAATGGAGAGAATACTAATACATGAACACCTGAGCAAACTTCAAATGTGTTATACTAAGTATAAGAAGCCAGACTCAAAAGACTTTATAATATGTAATTCCACCTATAAAACACTCTAGGAAAGGCAAAATTATAGGGACAGAGAGCAGAAAAAAGATTTCCAGGGAGCTGTGAAAAGTACTGACGATAACGGCAGAGTATGAGGGAATTTACTGGGGTGATAGAACCGTTCTCTAGCTTGCTTGTGGTTGTGGTTCTATCACTATCCACATTGGAGCAAACTCACAGAACTGTAATGCAAAACAGTAAATTTTATCATTCAGGAAAAAAAAAAAAAGATGAATAAAACAATCTCTGTGACCTTAATGCATGTTTTGTGATTTGTCTGTTGTTTTGAGTTTCAACAAAACAGTGCTGTTGAATCTTGGCAAAGGTCATTTTCCAAAAGCAGTCATAAGTTAAATAAAAGCGTAAAAATAATCACACGCATTTCGGACAGACTCCCATTAAAAATTGCTAAATTTAAAAAAAGTCAGCATATTTTCTAAGTTTCTATTTGTTATTTTTTTGAAGGCGACAGGGGCAGAGGGAGAGAGAACCTTAAGCAGGCTCTACCCTCAGCGACCCTGAGATCATGCCTTCGAAGAACACACCCGAAGAAAAAGAAATGGGCCGTGATAAGGTAGAAATCAGGTGAGATTAAGGAAATCAGTCAGCAAGTGGTTGTCTCCAATGTATTCATGGGTTTCAGTTTTTCCTCTTAACAATTCATCCAATTATTATAGATTAATCAGGATTTTTATTTTGAGGTAATCATAGATTCATATGCAGCTGTAAGAAATGATACCATGCACCCTTTACTCAGTTTCCCCCAATGGCAACATCTGCAAAACTATAGGACCATCAGGGTATTAAGATTGATCCTATGAAGCCACAGAGCATTTCCATCACTTCCATCCCCACGGACTCCTCCTGTGGCTCTGTTACAGTCACACACACTCCCTTCCCTCTCACCACATGCCCTCCTGAGCTCCTGGCAACCACGGATCTATTCTCCATCTCTCTGGTATGGGCATATCAAGAATGTTACATAAATGCAATCACGTAGCACATCACTTCTTCGTTGGTCTGTCTTCACGGAGCATAACTCTCTGAAGGGTCACTCGGGTTGCTGCCCACACCAACCACCTGTTTCATTTCCTTGCCGAGTAGTAGCCCATGGTACGGGTGTGCCACAATCTGCTTAACCAACCACACGCTGAAGGACATTGGAAGGGTTTCCCATTTGGAACTGTTGGGAATAAAGGTCCTATGACATCCGTGTCTAGGTTTTGGTGTGAACCTATGGTATCGTTTCTCAGAGAAATGCCCAGCGGGACACTCGTTGCGGGTTTAGTTTTTTCAAGTGCCAAATCTGTTTCCCAAAATGACGAGACCATTTTACATTACCACACGCTACTACAAGTCTTTCCACTCCTCCTCATTCCCACCAGCAACTGGTGCTACCCCTGTTGTTATATTTACCATCCTGACAGATGTGCAGCAACATATCCCTGCAGTTTTGATCTCTATTTCCCTACTGGATAATCATGTTGGACGTATTTTCATGTGCTTGTCTGCCACCTGTGTCTTTGGTAAAATGCTTCTTCATATCTTTGCTGATGTTCTAATTGTACTGTTGTACTGTTTGCTTCTTTTACTGTTGAGTTTTCTAAGTTCTGTATATATATTCTAGATACTAGGCCTTTGCCAAATACGGGGTTTGCAATTGTTTTTTTCTAGCCTGGAGCTTGTCTTTTTACCCTCTTAGCAGGGCCTTTCACAGAACAAAATTTCAACAGTGTTGAAGTCCAATTTATTGATTTTTTTCTTTTATAAAGAAAAAATTTTTTTTCTTTTAAAAAGCATGATTTATAATTTATCATGCTTTTGATATCAAGTCTCACACTTATTTGCATTGGCCTAGAAAATGAACCTTTTTCCCTCACTCTTAGAAAAATTTTATACATTCCTATCTTGTATTTAAGGTTTGTGACCCATTTGGAGTTAATATACTTGAGTTCTGTATAAGCTATGAGACTTTGGTTGAGACTTTCATTTTTGGGAGCGGGGGAGCAGGTCTATGGACATCCAAATGCTCCAGTCTTAATTACTGAAAAGACCATCTTTTCTTCATTGACTTGTTTTTAAAGCTTTGTCAAAAATCAACTGGTCATAATTTTATGGGTATATTTCCAATTCTTTACTCTGTTCCATTGATCTATGTGTGTATCCCACTGTTACCTACACACAGTCTTGATAATGTAGCAATACACCAAATCTTAAAATCGGGTAGACTGATTTTCCCACTTTGTTCTTCTTTCTCAAATTATTTTTAGCTATTCTAGTTCCTTTGAATTCCATATGAGTTTTAGACTAATGTTCTCTCTAAACCTATAAAAATCTTGCTGGAAGTATTTTTGGGAATTGTGTTAAATCTGTATGTCAGTTTAGAAAGATTTGATATCTTTACTATGTTGAGTCTTTCAACTCATAAAAGTACAATTAAAAATAAGTCATACTGTTATGGGTTAAATTGTGTCCCTCAAAAAGATACATTGAAATTTTAACACTGAAACCCATAAATACAATCTTTGCAGGAAATAGAGTCTTTGCAAATGTAATCATGACTTGTCTGGCACCTTCATAAACTAAAGAAAATTTGGGACACCTGGGTGGCTCAGTTGGTTAAGTGTCTGCTTGGTTCAGTTGGTTAAGTGTCTGCTTGGTTCAGGTCATGATCCCAGGGTCCTGGGATTGAGCACCACATCCCCGCAGCAGGCTCCCCCCACTTATGCTTGCTAGTTCTCATTCCCTCTCTGAAATAAATAAAATCTTTTAAAAAGAAAAAAAATTTGGATATAGACACTCAGAGGTAAGAATACCATGTGACAACAGAGGCACAGATTGGAGTAATGAGTCTACAGGCAAAGAATGCCAAGGATTGTCACTAAAGACAAAGCTCAGAAGGGAACAAGAAGCAGGTTCTCCTACAGAACCTCCAGAAAGAAATCAACCCTACTGACATCTTGATTTCAGAATCTAGCCTCCAGAACTATGAGAGAATAAATTTGCCATCTTAGTAAGAAAAAAAAAGAAGTATTTTTCTCCATTTATGTAGATTTTCTGTGTTTTCTTTCAGAGCACTGTATAGTTTTCAGCATACAAGTCTTGTACGTTTTGTTATATTTATACCTAAATATTTACTTCTTTAAAATTTTGAATGATTGTAAAAGGCATTAGCTCTTTAATTTTCATATCCATGTGTTTGTTACTATGATAGAGAAATATGAGAGGTTTTTGTATGTTTGTCTGATATCCTGTTACTTAACTGAACTAACTAATTGGTTTTAGGAATTGTTTTGTAGATTCATTAGGATTTTCTATGCAGTCATTGCATCTGCAAATAGTAGGACTTTTGTTTCTTCCTTCCTAGTCTGTAGGCCTCTATTTTGTTTGTTTGGGGTTTCTTGTAGACATTTTTATGAGGTGAGAAAATTTCCCTCTATTTTTATGAGACTTTTTATCAAAATAATTATTGAATTTTTAAAATGCTTTTTTTTCTAAATCCATTGATATGATGACTAGCTTTGTATTTTTGGAATAAACTCCACTTGATCATTGACTATAATTTTTTAATATATTATTGAATTTTATTTGCTACTATTTGATTAAGAATGCTTTCATCTGTACCCACGCAGTACAGGGGTTTATGGTTTGTTGCTGTTATTGTTGTTGAACAGTCTTTGTCTGGTTTGGGCATCAAGATGATACTAGCTTCAAAAAATGAACTAAGAAGTATTGTTTCTTACTCTGTTTTCTGGAAGAGGATATGCAGAATTGCTGTTAATTCTTCTTTAAGCCTTAGGAAGAATTCTCTAGTGAAATCAGCTGGGCCTAGAGATTTTGTTTGGGGGAGTTTTTATTTATTTTTTTTTAATTTTTTGTTTTTTTGGGTTTTCTTTTTTAATTTCTTTTCAGTGTAACAGAATTCAAATTTAAGTTCCTTAATAGTTACAGTGTCTTTCGAATGGTCTATTCCGTTGGGACAGCTATGGTTATTTTTATGACAAAGTGGACCATTTGCTAAATCTGTAGGTTAAAGTTGCTCCTACGGTGAGAAGGGATGCTTTCTTACCAACCAGAATGGTGATATAAATCCAGGCTCCCAACCTGGCCTTCTCTGTCATCAGGCTGGTGAAGATATTTGGTGACCTCGTTACAACAGCCTCATAAGGTGGAAGTTTAGGTTTCCCACTTGGCCTCTACAGGCATGAGTAGTGGTGGCGCCATGTTGTTTTCTGTGGTATTTGGCTGGGGTGGAGAGGTTATTGTCTAAAAGGTTTCTGACATGCAAGACTGCCCTTTCCTGGTCCCCTGACTAGAGAGAGGAGGCATTTCTTACTGTTTTGGTTCAGTGTGGGTTTTGTTTTGGTTTTGCATGGTCTGTGTCTGTGGACATTTCTGGAATGCCAGCTCTTGCGCTTTAAAAGCACACCGCGACTGTGTCTCAGGTCCCAAAGAACCTAACCAGTCTGTTTATTTTCTCCACCTGTCAGAGTCTTCCTAGGGATGTTTCACACATAATGTTCAGACTCTTTATCTGTACTTAGTGGTGAATAGGGAAAAGCAAGCCTGTTCTACCTCCCAGAAACAGAAACCATCCAGGGCTTAGTTTTAAACAAATGGACAGAGATGAACTTAGGGTGCATTGAATAGACTGACCAGAACATAAATCTTTACCTACGGAACAAACGCTCTGCCCCTTGGTGGGCAGTCTGCTGTGCCTCATGAGGAGAGAGCTCAAGAGAGTTAAGCAGAAAAGTAGGAAAAAGGAGAAAATGGAAGAGTTTCTGTATGTCATTCCTTACCCTCCTCCTGCCTCTCCCTCAAGGCAAGTGTAGGACCCCAAAGTCCCAAGAGTTCATGTAAATCCTGAGGCTGACTTCAGCATCAATCTAGCCACTAGAGATTCTCTACCTATCCATCTATCTATCTATCTTTGACATATATTTTAAGCACTTACTTTTTGGGTACTCTCACGCTAAACACAACAGAGAAAAGCAAGGTATAAAAGCATAGACTCTCAGAATCCTTCAAAAACCTGCATACAAAAAATACTATACTAACAGTAAAGTTCTAATGAATGACATAAAATGGGCCACATTCCTAGGATAGTATTAAATATGTCATTTAAACATGACACAAACGTTTGTACTGGGAACCATACGTTCTTCCTTTTCTATGGCTTCCTCGCTCCTTATAACCCAATCTAACACCAGATGATCAGCTATCACTTCTTAAGCCAATTCTGACTGAGGCTGGAAGGATATCAAGTGAAAAATAATCCATCCTCTTTAAGCCCATAATGAGACGGCTAATCCAAGAACACGGGCCTCCTAAGCTCCCCTCAGAACCTCATTCATCCCTCGCTGTGTTGTAGGACGGTCCTGTGGATCTGAGTCTCAAACTCACTCTACCACCCTCCTGTGTCAGTACAAGGGCTTGGCTCCTGCCATGTTTGGTCACGTCTCCTACAGTGATATCTCCTGACATCCTGGATCATGAAAATTCACTAGCGGGGTTTCCTACCACTATTTCTTTCTAGCGGTTACTGTCGATCATTTCATTGTAATGAAGCCAGTGACTTTCAGAAAATGGGTAATCTAACAAACATTCAAAGATAAAGTTTTTGTTCTTTTTTTTTTCTTTTAAAGATTTTATTTATTTATTTGACAGAGAGAGAGATCACAGTAGACAGAGAGGCAGGCAGAGAGAGAGAGAGGGAAGCAGGCTCCCCGCTGAGCAGAGAGCCCGATGCGGGACTCGATCCCAGGACCCTGAGATCATGACCTGAGCCAAAGGCAGCGGCTTAACCCACTGAGCCACCCAGGCGCCCAAAGTTTTTGTTCTTCAAAAATGAAGCAGACTTCTGCTTCTGACAATGGAAATCACATTGCTTCTCACCAATTTCCTGTTGAAAATCACTATAAAAGATGAACACAAAATATAAAACCGTATGTATGAAGTCATCAGTCATGGAGATCAAGAGAAGCTTCGAGGCCAAGAGTGTGAGTAAGGGGAGCCAAGAGGTTTACCCCCAAAGCAGCAGCTGAAAGGCTTAGAGATTGAATGAAATATTTAAAAGTCGAACAGGGAAAGGCAACAAGAACTTGAGTTCAGAGCCTTCCGGGGATGATTAGCCTTGGGTAAAGACAGAGAATGTCATTAGGGACCCCTGGGCGCTTCAGCCTAGGAGTGTTAACAGAAAACAGATCAGCCATCATAAGAACTTAAGAAAAGCTTTAGGTTAGCTCAACCCCTAAAAGGATTAAGGTGATTGGCATCTCACCAAGCTACTTGCCACAAGTAAATCTAACTCCTACGGGGAGAAAGAACATTCATATAAGCCTCAAAATATCTTATAAGTTTTCATCTACTATATAAGACACTCAGTAAAAAATAATCAGCATAATAAAAAGATCCAACCAAATAACAAGTGGGGGGAAAGAGAGAGTACATCAAGACCCATGAGAAATCCAGGTATTGTATTTGTCTGATAGTCAACTCAAAATAACTGTGATTAAAGGAATAAATAAGTTGATAAAATCCAGCAGAGTTAAAAATGATGAGAACCAAGATAATGTAAATTCTAAAACTGAATTAAGAACTTTATAGATACATACGTAGCATTATATAGAACTTAGGGGGAAACATCAGTGAATGCAAGATGAGTGAGAAAAAAATATTAAGACCCAAAAAAGGAGAAAAAAAAGACAGGAAATGAAGAGTACGTAGCATCTGTAGGATATGCACAATAAAATGATTAACATACATGTAATTAAAATCTCAGTAGGAGAATAGAAAGAAAAAGGGGCACAGGCAGTATCTGAAAAGATGGTTATCAAGAATTCTCAAAAACTGGGCGCCTGGGCGGCTCAGTGGGTTAAGTCTCTGCCTTCGGCTTGGGTCATGATCCCAGAGTCCTGGGATTGAGCCCCACATGGGGCTCTCTGGTCAGCAGGGAGCCTGCTTCTTCCTCTCTCTCTCTCTCTGCCTGCCTCTCTGCCTACTTGTGATCTCTGTCTGTCAAATAAATAAAATCTTTAAAAAGAAAAAAAAGAATTTTCAAAAACCAATCAAATACTGCAAGCTACTAATTTAAAAAAGTGCTGTGAGCCTTAAGAAGAACCAACACAAAGAAAACAACATAGCTAGGAACATTACAAGAAAATTGCTGAAGATCAAAGTCAAAGAGAAAGCCATAAAATAAGATCAATGATAAAAAGTATATAACCTACGAGGGGCCTAGATCTACCTACTAGATCCACTATACTACCTGCAAAAGTAAATTATCTGCAAGGCAATATGGACAGTAAGATTGATCTGAGAGCTGACTTCTCAGCTGAAATAACAAAGTCAGAAGACAAAGGAAAGATATCGTTTTGAAAATTTATTTAAATAAAATTAATTAACATATAGTGTATTATAAATTTCAGAGGTAGAGTTCAGGAATCAGTTACATATAATACCCAGTGCTCATTACATCCAGTGCTCCCCTTAATGTCCAACCCTCAGTTACCCCATCCCCCTACCTACTCCCCTCCTATTTGTTTCCTATAGTTAGAGTCTCTTATGGTTTGTCTCCCTGTCTGATTTCATCTTATTTTATTTTTCTCTCTTTCCCCTATGATCTTGTTTTATTTCTTAAATTCCATGTATGAGAAAAATCATATAATTGTCTTTCTCTGATTGATTTTGTTTAGCGTAAGACCCTCTAGTTCCATCACCATCATTGCAAATATTAAGATTTTATTTTTGATGGCTGAGTAATATTCCAGTATATAAATATATCACATCCTGTTCATCAACAGATGAATGGATAGACAGTGGAAAGATAGCTTGAAAACATCAGGAGCTGCTGGGGAAAAGCTACTAAACTATAATAAAGGTTGAAAAGATACTGCAAAAACGTGTTGGAGGGGCCTGGGTGGCTCAGTTGGTCTGCTTCTTCCTCTGACCTTCTGCCTTCTCATGCTCTCTCTTTCTCTCAAATAAATAAAATCTTTTTTAAAAAAGTACTGGAAATGTATTTCAATACAATGACGAAATACAGATATTCTCACACAAATACAAACAGAAAGCACCCAGCAGACACTAAAGAAAATACTAAAGGGTGTTCCTCGGGAAGAAAAAGATTATATGAGCAGCCTGGCTATGCAAAAAGGAATAACAAGGAACGGGAATGAGGAATAATGCGAATAAATCCAACTCAATACTGACTATACAACATATACAGAGACTGGATACAACCAACAATAATACTTGTGTTAACAATCATAATTGTGCTATTATGCCAAGAATATCTTGTGGACTGTTAAATATGTAGAAAATGACAATACATGAGAATATAAATTAGTATGTGAGCAAACGGCATTAAAGTATATTCTAGCTCTTGCACTGAGTTGGTAATAGTAAAAAGCAGTAATTTATATGAGACTTATATTAGACTTCAATATTTCCAGGATGCATTCTATTAACTAGGGTAACTAATATTATAATTGTAAAAGAATGTATATCTAACCAGCTAATATATAAGAGAAATGGTAAAGTAAATAATACCAAATTCACCTAAAGGAATGTAAGAGAGGAAAAATATATCACAGAATAGGTAACTAGAAAATAAATAGTTTTAAACTAAATATATCAATAATAACATCTAATGTAATTGGACTAAATATTCAATTAAAAACAAAAAAAATCAGGATGGATTAAAAACAAAAAAAATCATATGCTGCTTATAAGAGACCCACCTTAAATAGCCGAATATACAAAGGTTGAAAGTCAAAATAGGATACATATACCATATAAATATCCATCAATGATATTTGATACATCAAAGATCGGTCTCAAGGTAAACTGTATGCAAAAAGAGCCGTTACAGATAAGATGGCTTTTCACGAGAAAAGAGTCAATCTATAAGGAAGAGAAATATTAAAAAATTTGTATGCAGTTAATAAACAGCCTGGAAACATATAGGAGGAAACTGTCAGAAGTAAAGGAGATACACGCAAATTCATAGTACAGACGGAGAATTCAGCGCCTTTATCTCCATAGCTAATACACCAGGCAAACAAGAATAAGCAGTAAAGAGACACAAGATAACAAAAAATGTGACTACAAATTTGATCTAGTTGACATTTATAGAACATTGCAATCAATAAGTATATAATAACATCCTATCTAAGTATGCAATTTACCAAAATTAAACAAATAATGGGCCATATGTCATTTCAAAGCTTTGGAATTATAGAGCATATTTTCTGACCCTAGTGGAATTAAGTTAGAAGTGACTAAAAATATCACTAGAAAATACCACGGGCTTGGAAAATAGACTACACTTTTTTGATAACTCATAAGCAAAGAAGTAATTATGGGGGGATTAGAAAACAACTTACATAAAACAATAAATAACTCCATCTCAATACTTAAAGGTTTTATGTGGCTCAGTGGGTTAAAGCCTCTGCCTTCAGCTCAGGTCATGATCCCAGGGTCCTGGATGGAGCCCCGCATCAGGCTCTCCGCTCGGCGGGGAGTCTGCTTCCTTTCCTCTCTCTCTGCCTGCCTCTCTGCCTACTTGTGATCTCTGTCTGTCAAATAAATAAATAAAATCTTTAAAAAAAAAAAAAAGCTGTGCTCAGAAAGAAATTTACAACCTTTAAAAATATATTAAAGGCTGAAAATCAACAATAAAACAATAGCAAGAAAATTTAAAAGGGCATATTTAATGCAAAGAAAGTATTAAATGAAACAAAAAATAGTATGAATTAATATAACAGAAACACACAACACAGGGATAACGGGGCACCTGGGTGGCTCAGTGGGTTAAGCCTCTGCCTTTGGCTCGGGACATGATCTCAGGGTCCTGGGATCGAGCCCCGCATCGGGCTCTCTGCTTAGCAGGGAGCCTGCTTCCTCCCACCTCTCTGCCTATCTCTGCCTACTTGTGATCTCTCTTTCTCTCTCTCTCTCTCTCTCTGTCAAATAAATAAATTAAATCTTTTTTAAAAAATACAGGGATAACAAAAGGTAGTTCTTTGAAAAGACTATTGTAACTGACAAACACTTAGCAGCATTAATCATAAAAAAATAAAAGGAAGAAAATATCATCAACAATAAAAGAAAATCCTGTAAACAGTAAAAAGATAAGAAGGGGCTATTTTAAACAGCTGTAAGTCAATTTAGACAAAATGGAAAAATTCCTATAAAGATTTAAGCTAAACAAGATGACCCCCCCAAAACATAAAAATATGAATAAACTTGACTTAAATCGTCTCTCTCTCCCCTTCCTCCAACCCTCTCTTCCTTATTTCCTGTTTTTTTTTTAAAGATTTTCTTTATTTATTTGACAGACAGAGATCACAAGTAGGCAGAGAGACAGGCAGAGAGAGAGGAGGAAGCAGGCTCCCTGTGGAGCAGAGAGCCCCATGTGGGGCTCGATCTCAGGACCCTGGGATCATGACCCGTGCCGAAGGCAGAGGCTTTAACCCACTGAGCCACCCAGGCGCCCCCCTAATTTCCTGTTTTTAATGTCTTTGCCTCATTTTCTCCAACTGCAGATGTAATTCCTTATAAGGGGCCAGGGCTATGGACACTTTAGGCTTACACCACCTCGGCCAGTGAGGCTCCCAAAATGAGGGAAATTTTCTCTTCTGGCATCAGAATATAAAACCCTAGGGAGACAGGTGTTAAAGCTACAAATGTCACATTCCAGTCCTAGATTTGGGGTGAGGAGTCAGGTGGGGATAATTAGCAACCTCACAAGAACCAAACAGAATGACAGATGGCTAGTTCCCCAAAAGAAAACAGTATTGTTTCCAGAAGAAATGAGAGAGGAGGCTGAGAATGAAAACAACAGCAGGTGTCTCTTCTATTTCTCTTAATGATTCCCAGTCCTCACGTAGTAACAATATACATCGCTTTGCCATTTTTCACTGATATTAGTCCGTGTCAGAATGGGGTTCTGAACCTCAATGGAGGAAAACCACTGCCATCACACAGAACAGGACAGAACTCAAGCTCTCCTTTTTTCATTCCTTTATCCATTCCTCTGTCAAGGGACATCTGGGCTCTTTCCATATTTTGACTGTTGTGGACATTGCTGCTATAAACATTGGGTGCATGTACCCATTTGAATCACTATTACTCAGCCATCAAAAAGAATAAAATCTTGCCATTCGCAACAAAGTGGGTGGTACTGGAGTGCATTAGAAAAATACGTCAGAGAGAGACAAATACCATACGATTCCATTCCCATGTGGAATTTAAGAAACAAAACTGATGAGAGGGAGGGAAAAAATAAGATAAAAACAGAGAAGGAGGCAAACCATAAGAGACTCTTAACTCTAGAAACAAACTGAGGGTTGCTGGAGGGGAGGTGGGTGGGGGAGGGGTGACTGGGGGATGGGCGTTAAGGAGGGCACTGGAAGGAATGAGCACTGGGTGTTGAGTGCAACTGATGAATCATTACATTTCATCAATAAACTAATAACGCACTACATATTAATTAAATTGAATTTAAATTTAAAATGTTTTTAAAGGAAAAAAAGAATTCAAGCTCTTGCTGTAAGACTTTAGGTGGGTCACGTAGCATTCAGTTCTTTCATTTTCAAAAGGTGGGTACCTCTTTGTATGAAGAGTAAATATAATTATATGACGTAAAAATCTTTAACATGGGTATTAAATGTTAGATTTTCTTTTCTTTTTTTTTTTTTTAAACTTCAAACAATTTTATTATTATTATTTAAAAAAAATTTTTAAAGACCTGAGCTGAGATCAACAATTGGATGCTTAATTACAGTCAACCCAAAATTCAAATCACTTTAAAGTCTATATTTTTACTGTAATCTTGAAAACTAGCTTGATGACTTTCCTTTGAACTTTTGTTGAAGTTTATATACTAATTGCACTTACAATATGAATTTTTTTCTCATTTCCCCATTTTGCTACTATATAGTTTGTTGGACCTTAGAAAATTTATGTAAAATGTTAGATTTTCTTAAAGACTTTATTTATCTATTTGATAGACAGCGAGAGAAAGAACATAAGCTGGGGGAGAGGGAGAGGGAGAGGGAGAAGCAGGCTCTCTGCTGAGCAAGGAGCCCGATGTGGGGCTCGATCCTAGAACCCTGTGATCATGACCTGAGCTGAAGGCAGATGCTTAACGACTGAGCCACCCAGGCACCCCTACACGAGTTTTATTAAGATGATTAGTAACAATGTCAAACTGGCTGAAATTGATCTCAGGTACTGATAAATTATACCCCAAATCTATAATAAAGAGTCACAAGAGATTATTTGAAAAAGGTTATTAATTAAAAATAATAAAACTGAGGTTCATATTAATGCAACACTCAAATATTACCTTGCCTCTTCCATAAAACGTTCTATCAGTCTCCTTCCCATGATTAAGAAATATTTCTTATTGATGCATATGAGCAGAAAAGTACATACATCTTAAATGTAAAGTTCACTGCGTTTTCACAAACTCCACACAGCTGTGCAACTGACATCCAGATCAAATTCTTCCCGTGACTTGATCATTTGGAAGATCTTTCAGATTACAAGCTCAGGCTGAAGTTAAGCAACCTGTACTCTAATGACTCTAATAAAAACGCACCGTTTGACTTCAGCCATTCCTTACATCCTTCTTGTGATCATTTTCCTCATCCGCACACTAAGAGCAACAAGACTCCAGCTGGGTCATGGCCCAGTTCTAGGACCACACATGGGCGACGGAGTGCCTCTTCCCAAGTCTCCCTCTCCTTTGGTTTCCATGACACTGACCCTACTTGAACTTTATTCAATCACCCACCCTTTATTCGAACTTTATTCAATCATTGTGTAGTTTCTGCCCATTCTTTGGATGCAGGCACTGTCCAAGATTCCAGCCTAATCTCAACGCTCTCTACCTCACACATTCTCATTCAATTCTCTTTCTCTGACCAATTTCATCTGATCATTTTAACTCTATGACTCTCAAGTGAAAATCCAAACCCTGACTTTTCTCCCCAACTCCAGTCCAAGATTTTCACCTGCCTGTTGGATAACTCCATTTCAAGTCCTGCTGATAAATCAAACTTGACCTATCGAAAAGAGGAATTCATCTTTCCTCCCGAACCTTCTCCCTCTTTCAAATTCTCTAATTACCATTTTGTGATCCACGTAAGACATCTTGAAATGACCAACTTTCCCCAGGCTCACTTGCCAAGTCTTGTTCTTCCTACCACCATGTCATTTGAAATGCAATGCCTCTATCCCTTCCTTCCTCCCCTACTTCTCTACACCAGTTGTCCCTCCCTGCCCACACTACTCCAAACGTCCCTGACTGGTCTGCTAATTGTCAATGACATTGCTGCATTCCATCTCCGATTCTCTAATCAACTTATTTTCTTCACGCAGGTCAGATCATGGCAGTCCTCTACTTCAGCCACCTTACATTACAGGCAGAATAAAGACCAAATACCTTCGCCCAACAGCTGGTCTCCTCTCCATGAAATAGCTTCATACCATTTGCATTTGATCCTGTGGTATCTCCTGCACTTTAATAACGCCATGTTTTTGTCTCTAATGTTCTGCCTCTACTCATTAAGACAGTATGTATCCTTCAAAGCAAGGCAAGTATAATCTTCACAGAAGAAACCACCTCATTTTCAAAACCCAGAGCTTTAAAAAAATACGTACATTAGAACTTAAAATGTATAACAGCTTTGTGTATACTTTGTGCTAGTCATTCTAACAGGTACTTCATATACTATAATTCATTTAATCCCCTTAGCCACTCTGTGATAAACATGGGCTCATTCAGTCTCAATGATTCACCCCCAGATCTTACTGGGGCAGACATACACAGGAGCCAGAGCCAAAATTCTGAACTCTGTGACTCCAAACTCCATTTTCTTTATACTCTACAGAATAATTTCTACAAGTAGTTGTCTATATACATCTCTTCTTGAGAAAAATGTAAGTTCTCAGATGGCTCAAGAATGTGAAATATTTGGTTTAATTCTGTCCTTCAACTCAGCAACCCCCCCCCCCACACACACACAACACACACACCTTAGTTGGATTTCTCCCATGACAATGTGACTCAGTGAATGTTGAGCAAATGAATGAACACATTATCAAGATTCACTCACAAAAATCTACTCAGTTTTGATGATAGATACCAATGATAAAAGAGCTCTATCTGGTCATGGCTCTGTGGAACTCACAAAGAGAACAACGAAAGTAAAATAACATCAGTTGGCATAGTTATTAGTCTAGAAGTAGCTCATGTATAAGGCAAACATAATTTTAATGTTTTCCCTTTCCCTAATAAGAAAACAGGTCTCTCTTTAGAATAATAAAGATAAGTAATTTGAGCCATA
Organism: Mustela nigripes; assembly: GCF_022355385.1. Classification (NCBI taxonomy): domain Eukaryota; kingdom Metazoa; phylum Chordata; class Mammalia; order Carnivora; family Mustelidae; genus Mustela; species Mustela nigripes. Next base: position 6,754,721 of record NC_081566.1, read on the forward strand.
GCACCAAAATATAAGGAATCTAGCAAAGAGAGGTGTCCATCCTGAAATGCTTTGTTCTAAACACTCACCATGTACTCTTGCTGCCTTTTATCTGTGTATTTTCCTCATTCAAACCCAAGATATGTTTTCATTCTGCAATATTTTCCTCCCTCTAGAAGGCATCAGCAGTTTTAACCATTGTGACCGTCTACATGGACCTTAGTGCCTCCTTCTTTTCAATATGGGTTCTCCAGTGTTCCCTTGATTACATGAGCACTGACTGTCCCAAATAATATTCTTTCAACAAATTTCTTTCTGTGTAAACCATTCAAAGTGATATTCTGTAGCTTGAAATCAAGAATCCTGCCTGATACTATCCCAATCTTCTGACTGACATACACAGGGCAATCACCCAACTAGTGGGCTAAATCCTACAGCTCTATTTTTTTTTCTGTTAAAATATAATAAATTAAGAAAAATTCCTTCTCTCCTTCATTCATTAATTCATGGAGGGTACATTTCTAAATAATGGAGATACAGTAGTGGCAGGATAATACTAGTCCTAACTCATGGAAATTACAACTCCTTGGATAGCTCTGCTATTGGCAACCAAAGGATGTAACACATATAGTCCACATGAAGTTCTGTTAATTGGAAACAGAACTGAACTTACTAAAGGGTCAAGCCTAAAAGGAGCTACTGTTACCTTTTTAAACAACCAATGATCTCAACATATAGACTAAATGTGTGTGTATATATATGTGTGTGTCCATATATGTGTGCATACAAATGTGTGTATATAAGTCTGTGTGTATATAAATGTGTGTATACATTTGTATATATGGAGCAAACACACATATATACACACATATGATACATATGAGTATACATGTTTGGGAGACAAGAGTTCAAGAAAAACTTTAGAGGGCAATGAATCTGAGATGGTAAGAATTCGGATACCCGTGGAGGGAAGGGATGGAGCCCCACAGGAGAAATACTCTTAGAACAACTCAAGAATGGGGCCTTAAGAATCAGAGTCAACACACAATGAAAAAAAGTAATTGTTGAAACGAAATGGATCCCAGAAGAAGACAAAGGTGGAGAACAAGAAAGCCAAAGGGTTATGTTTATTTGCCAAGCTCTGGTATATTGGTTTGCTTTGGTTTGGTTTTTCTAGAATATTCTTTCTTTCTGATAGGCCATAGGGTTGGGTTGGGGTGGGTGAGATGTGATGAGCAAGTTCTTGAAATATATAGCATATATCACCAATCTGAGGTGGGTACAGTATGATCTTCTTTGTGAATAAAGGAGAAATTCATCTAGCAAAATTTCAAATAAAAGTAACTATAGCATTCTTTTTCTTCCTACTTGAAAAGCGCATTAATTGTGGTGTCTGCCAATTTAGAATAGAAATGTTTAAAAACAAAAGAATCCAATTTAGAGAACTCTCTTTAAAAGTCAGTTAGATTTATCAACAGAAGAGAAGAGACTATTGTCTCAATTGTCTTTTTGTTGTTTTTTCTTCTTCCTATCCTCTAGAAAAAAAAAAAAAAAAAGAATGAGTATGTTAATGGAAATGCTAATGGTAGAAATCTCTGGAGTTTTCACTAATGTTTTAAATTGGCTTTTTATAGAGCAACAATTACATGAGCTATAAAAAGAGATAATATACGGTATCATTAATGAAATACTGTTTGAGGGCTTTAAAATGTCTTACACTAAAAATTCGTATTTGAATGTCTTGCTATCAGAAATAATTGAGTTTAAAATAATATCTACATTAATAATATAAATATATAGGTACACAAAAGTAAAATTGTTTAAAACAGATGCATCTCTTTTTTTCTGCGATCATGAAATTCAAGAATCAATAGTGGATTCGTTCCAGTCCCTTAAATTCACTTTAGTCATTATTTTTGAATATTTTTGCTAGTTCATGAACTAATGAGCTAATGGAGAAAAAATAATTAGTATTATAGAATCTCCTATCTTGAATATTTTTCGGACCCTAACTTCCAGGAAACTCCTTAGAAAAGCACCGTAAGGCCCACCAGCAATTTGAGGTAGAGTCTTGATAATTCAGTCTGGATGGGGCAGTGGAGGCGGAATCAAGACAGCTAACTTCCTACAACTTCAAGCTGGATGCTCAAGTTGAAAATCCAGACAGTAATTTTACATTTACATTCCCATGTCTAACTCCTTGGCAAATTCAGTTGACTCTACACCCTCCAAAATATACCTCTTTCTTTCTGTTCTCTGAACAGCCCTGGTCTACACACCATTACTCAGGCATAAACTCATATGCCAGTTTCTTCATTGTCTTCTGCTGCCACTATTCCCCGGCTGTTTTCCACATGAGCCAAGAACGAACTTTGAAAACATCCAATTGCTCATTCAGTGAATATATATCAAGCATCTACCTATCCAGGCACTGGGAAAGGAGACAGACAAGGTCAGTATCTTTATGCAGCCCCACATCCCGCTGGAGGAGACAGAGAACAAGCCAGAAATCTTGGGCTGTGATAAGTGCTGGGAATGAAATTGAAAAAGTAATAGCCAAAAGAGTCGTGATGAGCTCATTCAAAAGGTTCATTAGCTGAACCCACCAAAATGATCCAGTGAGGTGTTTAAGCAAAAGTGTTTTACGATTTTATATCTTATTCTGCTCTCTCTCCAACACAAACAGACGCAGTTAGTTGTCCATAAACCACACTCAAGTGGGAGAGTCACTGAATCGCCACCACCGGGAAAAGTCACGGCTCAACGCTCAAGAACCAAATACAGACTGATGCTTTTCTTTAACGTTTTGAGCAGGACCTGTCTTATCTTTGCCTTCTGCTTTCTCTGTAAAATATAATAAAAGTGAGACTTCTGCATGTTGCTGAGGACATAACCCTCCTGGTTTGGCCCTTGCCCCACACAACTCATCTCTTGCCCACACCTGCACCAGCCCTGGCCATCGGAATGGGATTGCTACAACAGCATCGGTGATGTCCACGGACCGGGGGGCACTTGTAGAGCCACACCAGGAGCCTGTTGGACAGGGCAATGTCCAGGAAGATGGACAAAGGACACGAATTCTGTCTGCCATGGGTGTGTGTGTGTGTGTGTGTGTTTCCTGACAGATTGAATTTCCTTCCAACACCTGTCTCAGATTTGCCGCCTCGAGTAACAATAGGCACCTCAACAAGCTGGTCTAATTATAATCCTCAGCCCTTCCCAGTTGGCCCCATCCCAGTGCGGTCTGCTCTGCCACAACCAAGAGGAACACTGCCCGTGGAGAGTATACTGTACGTTCCCTATTCCACCCATCTGTCCGTCCCCGGCCCCATGTCAAAATCAGAAACAAAACCCTGAAAATCTTTACAAAACTGCAATATACTTGTTCTTTCCCAATCAGCCTCTGGGATCTGGCAAAGGGAGGAAACCTTGAGAGACTTAAAAACATAATTAACAGAGAGATCTTCAGGAGGGTAACGGAAACCGTGATTGTTTTAACAACCCCATTGTCAGGCTCCGAAAGGACTTGCTGTAGAAGTCACGGAGCCTCTGCCGGAAACCCGTGACCAGTCAGGCGGGTTGCGAGCTCCTCTGAAGACAGAGACTCTGCCCTCTGCCAGCACCGGGTCCCTGAGAGCAGAACCAACTTCCTTCAGAACATGGCTTGGAGGATAATGAATTCTGGTGGCTCGTTCCTGGTTGAGCACCTATCCCCGAAGAAAACTAATTATTAAATCAGCGTCAGCCTGCAGTGATGTCTCTCGTGACCTGCTGCCGGGCGCTGTGTGAACCACTGTCCAGTCTGACACTTTCAGCAGTGACTTGACATCCTCAGGGCACACAGATGACACACTTACCATCCGCGAAGTAACATGCAGCCTGAGGAAAACAGCTTGAACGGGGTGAGAGCCTCTTGATCCAGATAAGAGGCCATAATGGAATTTTAACATGATGGTATTTAGTAAACCCAAAATTCATCTTAAAGGTAAAAACAAAAGCCCTACAAGACTAAACGGGGTGGAGGGGTGTGACTGAACATCAGTACAATTAAGACTTGGACTTGTCCCAACATGGACGGGACTGGAGGAGATTATGCTGAGTGAAAGACGCCAAGCAGAGACAGTCGATTATCATAGGGTTTCACTTACTTGTGGAGCAGAAGGAATAACACGGAGGACATGGGGAGATGGAGAGGAAAGTGAATTGGGGGAATCGGAGGGGGAGATGAACCATGAGAGACTGAGGACTCCGAGGAACAAACTGAGGGTTTTGGAGGGGGTGCGAGCAAGGGGATGGGGGAGCCAGGTGGTGGGGATGAAGGAGGGCACGGATTGCATGGAGCACTGGGTGTGGGGTATAAATAGTGAATTCTGGAACACTGGAAAGAGATAAAAATTTTTAAAAAGACTTAGGAGTTGTAACGGACCACTGATAACAGTAATAATAGCAACCATGATAGTAAGAGAAGCTAATATTTACTGAGGGTTTACCATGTACCAGGCACTGTTCTAATCACTTAAAAATGTCTTATTAACTCATTCAATCTGTACAATACCCTTGAAGTAAATCATTGGCATCCTCAGTCTATAGGTGAGGAGACTAAGGCACAAAAACATAAAGTGCCTGAAAATTAATCCATAACGTCATGTGATTGCCAAACACATTTGCTATCTTGGGTGTTGCTAGAGAACAGGACCCAGAGCAAGAGCTTAAGGACATGGGACTGCACTTAAACTCCTGGAGTCTGTTATGGGTTATGAGAGCAGCTATCCTGAAAGAGAAAAAAAAAAAAAAGAATGGCCAAGAGTGGTGAACAGAAAGAGGAGAGGAACACGAGAGCTTGTGGCGGTCCTCCAACCCAAGGGGCCGCCCCAGACCTGGCTCGAGCTATTTCGGAGGTCAGCCTTGGGGATCACATCCCCGTTTCCCAAATCACAAAGAACAAGGATGAGATGCGAAAGGGAATAAACAGTTGCTCAACAGAAAGCTGTCTAGTGGGACCGCTGTGTAAGATGACAATCACACCTCGCTGACAATGTACAAGGTGTGGACAGCAGAGGGCAGGGGACCGAGTGGCCGCCAAGGATCGTTACTCTGTGATTCTAAAGCAACCAACTGTAGACACTGTTTGGGTGGCACACCAACATAAGTAAATTCCAGGCTAAAGGTAGATTACGGTAACCAAACTAAACGTCCCCAGAGAAAGCCTCTACCTGAAGCTCTAAGTGTTTCAATTAAATTCAATGTTTATTGACTTTTATATGCCTGACTACCCAGAAGCAGGGATTGTGCCTTATTTATAGGCTTACAGCTTATTTTCGCCTGAGTAGAAATAGCTATGCCAAAAGAGCTATCACCTATTGTTTTGAAACAAGCTACAGATATTTCGAGAGTACACAGATATTAAGCCAAAGTATAACCATCCGAATCTGAATCTGGCCACAGATTACCTTAACTTTATTTGCTTTAAACAATTTCTAAAGCCATTTTGCTTTTGTTCTAAATTGCCGTTTATTTTCTTGTATAATCTGATTGGCCTGATTTTGCCTTTCTGAAGTTCAGTTCAGGTTTATTTTTTGTCTGAATTTAGTTTTTTGTTTTTGTTGGCTCGTTGTTTGTTGTTAGTTCCCTTACCGTTGTCACTTTCCCCTAAATTCAGGTTTTGCCATTTTCCTTCCATTTCTGTCAACCTCACTATTGCCCCATTTTGAATATGGTTCACCTCAGTTCACCCCTTCCTGGGGGTGAACAAACACCAAATTGTTTGTTCAACTTGGTTCAAAAAATCACAATCACTCTTAGAATATTTTTCAACTCTTCAAATATCTTCAACTATCATCTCAACTATCGTTTAACCTCTGGTCAGAGAGGTTAAATAACTCGCCAGAAGTCACACAATTAGAAAGTGATGGAGCTAGAATTTAAACTTCCAACCCTGTATATTAAGTCACGTGGCTATCCATGATCCAACATGAACTAAAAGGTGGCATAGTATAGTATCAAGCAAAAAAATACAGCTTAAAAATTATTGGGGAATCAGGCTGTCTCATCCTTGAAACAGCAACTTCACTGTAAAGTTTAGCAGTTCCTGAATTTCAAACTAAAGACCCCATCACTTTAGCTCAATAGCAAGAAACACAAAGCAGTGGGGACCAGACCCATTCACAGGTAGGTCTCCTCTATACTCGACCAGGAAGAAACCAGAAAAGACTCTGCTGGGGCGCCTGGGTGGCTCAGTCGGTGAAGTGCCTGCCTTCAGCTCAGGTCATGATCTCAGGGTCCTGGGATGGAGCCCACTCCCCACACAGCGGGGAGTCTGCTTCTCCTTTCCCCCGCTCTTGTGCTATCACTCTTTCTCTCCTTTGAAAGAAAGAAAGAAAGAAAAAGACAGTGAGGGAGGGAAGGAATGAGAGAGAAAGGATGGATGGACAGACGGACAAGACCTGCAGCCAAGGCTTGTCCACCATATGGCTGGAAGTCATGGAAGTTTGCTGAATAGAGGCTAAGCTCTTAGCTGCTGTACCGGTCCTATTTATGCAAAGCAGTCAAATCAATCTTCCACGTGAAACTGTACCTAGAATAGTTTGAACTTTCCAAATGAAAGTATCATTATGTCCCACCAAACTTCAATGCAGGGAGGGAATGTAATGGGGTATGACAATGTCATAGAAGGAAATGTGAACCACGAGTTAAAAAAAAAAAAATCACACTTCTATCTCATTGTCTCAGTTTCTTAATCCAGAAAATAACTTCATTGTTCACAGGATTCTAAGAATTCAATATAATTGCATTAGGTGAAAAGCATTCTGTGTACAGTGAAGAGTTATAAAAAAAAAAAGTCAACATCACTAAAGAACTCCTAGAAGGTAAGGCAGGAGAAAATCTAGATGATCTTTGCTCTGGCGATGACATTTGAGATACAGCACAATCCATGAACAAACGAATTAATAAGCTGGATGTCATTAAAATTAAAATTTTCTACTCTGCAAAAATTAACGTCAAGAAAATGAGAAGAGAAGACAAGCCTTACACTGAGAGAAAATATTTGCAAAAGAAACATCTGATAAAAGATTACTTTCAAAATATACAAGGAACTCGTAAAACTTAACAACAAGAAAACAACCCAATTTAAAAAAATTGGGCCCAAGACCTGAACAAACATCTCACCAAAGAAAACACGCAAATGGCAAATAATCACGAGAAGATGCCCCCCATTAAATGTCATCAGGGAATTGCAAAATGAAACAAGATACCACTACACACCTCTGAGAATGACCAAAATCCAGAAAACTGACAGCAAATGTGGATAAGGATGTGAAGCCACAGGAACTCTCATTCGTTGTTGGTAGGAATGCAAATTGCTAACAGCCTCTTTGGAAGCATCCGGTCATTTTTTTTACAAAATTAAGCACACTCTTCCAAAACAATCCAGTAGTCGTGCTCCTTGATACAATTCAAAGGAATTAAAATCTCACACCTGTACAAAAACCTGCACGCTGAGTCTGTAGAGCAGCACTATTCATAATTGCCAGAATGTGAAAGCAACCGAGATGCCCTTCAGCGAGTGAATGGTTAGGTAAACGGCGGTCCCTCCAGAAAATGGGATATTATTCAGTGATAAAAAGAAATGATCCATCAAGTCATGGAAAGACATGGATGAAACATAAGTGCACATTATTAAGGGAAAGAAGCTGGTTTGAAAAGATGCCTTGTGGTATGATCACACTTTCATGACATTCTGGGAGGCAAAACTATGGGGACAGTAAAAAGGTCAGCGGTTGCCCGGGACGAAGAGGAGGGAAGGAAGAAATCTGGACAGCACAGAGAATTTTCAGGCCAGTGAAACACTCGACATGATACCATAGTGATGGGTGTATATCACATTTGCTGAAATCCAAAAAAACACAACACCAAAAGCAAACCCTGATGTCAGTGTCAGTGTAGCGTCATCGGCTGTAACACAGGCACCACTCTGCGGGGACTGTTGATCATAGGGATGGCCGTGCATGTGTGGGGGAGGGGTGTGTGGCCGATGGCTGTACCTCCCACTCCATTTCACTATGCGTCTAAAGCTGCCCTAAAAACTCAAGTCTCTTGTCAAAGCAGTATCATGACGAGCAGTTACCTCAGTCGGTAATGATTATGGTTAACCGTGACTGCCACTTCTCTAACATGCCAGGTAACAAACTTGCACTACGAGGAGGCGGGTGTATACGATGACGACTTGTTAATATTCCAACAGCAAACTGTAATACTTGCTTATGTGTCCCTTAGGGAAACCTGTATCACTCCTAAGTGTTCATAGCCAAGTCCCAGAGAGCACGGAGGGCTTCCCACTGAGTCACGCAGGTCACGCAGTTCTCAACACAAGGGCCCTGGTTTGGATTAACGCTCCACCATCTCTGTCTTGAAATTCCAGTAAGTATTTGAACCAGGGGCCTTGCATTGTCATTCAGCACAAGCCCTGACACATCACGGAAGTGGGACAAGCGAGGAACCCAAGGCTACCGGGGAAGGAGTTCAAGGAAAAGACAGGCTCAGGGCAGGAAGCCGCCTGGTTATCCGTGGGGGCAGGGGAGCTCACTTGCTGACTGCAGCCCTGAGTCTACATCACAGGGACATCAGAAATCGTTCGTAACACCCCTCTCATTTCATCTGAAGAAATCAAGGCCTCCTTCCAGAGCAGGAGCACCTCGCCCACGTTCCCCAGGTCCTCCGTGGTGTGTCGCCTACGTTCTGGCTAATGAATGACCCTCCCTGAAACAGGCAGATGTGGCTGCAGGACTGGCCTTGGGTCCCAGGTCACGGGTGTCTCTCGTAATCAACACTCTGGGGATCTCTCTGTTCGGTGGGTCACAGCGACCACGTACTTGGTAACTTGCCTTTTGGCAAAGTCCCTAAAACCAGTCACTGAGAAAATGGGCTGATCCTTATGTTAACTGTGTGTTACTGGGTTTTGTTCTCCTATTTATCTCTAAGTACTAACATCCTGCAGGTGAAATGCCTGAAAACACACTTTTGCACAAATGCTGTGGGCTCTGCGTGGACGGTGCTTACTTGGAACACGTTTGGGCTGCTGTGTTATTTATCTGTGGAAATGTTTCCGAAGGACGAGGACTCGCTGATAGATAATCTTGTTTAGAAGCATGAGCGCGGGCATCGGACACGGAGCCCTCACTACCAGCCATCGGTCTCACCTGCGTGGCTGAACACTGCACTGCCTTCTGCTCTGATCCTTCTCCAGGTTCATCACCTACAGATCGGAACAAATCCCAAGTTCAGATCAAGTTATCCGATTCAGGCTATTGCCACTCATGTGAGATTAAACCACTGAAGGCAGAAGGTGACAGTCGGCCACAGGAATGGAAATGGGAAAATTTAATTGAAGTCTGTGTAAGAGCCGGTCAATAGCCAACCCCTCCAGTCCCACTCAGCATCGCTGCTGAAAATGCTGGTATTTCCTCTTCTTACTCCTCTGCTAGTTGCTGCCACGGTGATTAGCGCATGCCTTCTTAACCAGCTCAGTTACCTGGGATCATTTTACAATCCTTGAAACTTAACGTAAGGACAAGGTCATTCCATTTACAGACCTCTCAGTCATTTAAAGTACACTTGCCCATGTTATAAACTCCACAATACATTGTCATTAATTTAGCTACTGACATTGGTTGATTTTAAGTTATTTTAAAAAGAAACTAAAATAATCTTTTATTTAGGTACGTATCAACCATGCCCTTTTCTTTTCCTTATTTATTTATTTATTTACTGCTGTAGATGCATCTGGTATCACTTCCTTTTAAGCTTGAAAAGTCACTTTTAATGTACGGCAGAACTGCCAGAAACAAATTGTTTTATTTATCTGAAAATGTCTTCGTTGTGCCTTAATTTTTATAATTTTTACAAATATGACCTTATTCAATATAGAATTCCAGGTTCACAAGTTTTTTTTTTTTTTTTTTCCCCAGCACTTGAAAGGTATCATTCCATTTCTGTCTGGTCTCTGTTTCCAACGATATGTCAGGGATCTTAAAAGGTTCTTATCATTTTTATCCAGTCATGTTTCTTTTTCCTCTGGCTGACTACAACATTTTCTTTTTACCTTGGGATTTGAGAAGATGTGCTGCCTAGGTATGGTTTTCGTTTAATCCCTGACAGAGATTTTTTGGACTAGTGGTTCACTGTTTTAGACCAAATTTGGAAAAATTTCAGCCAAAGTTTATTCACCAATTTTTTCTTCATTTTCTCTCCTTTCTGTCTGAGACTATAATTAAAAGTGTTAGACCATTTGATACAGTCCTTCAGATCACTGTGAATTTTTTTAAATTTTTGTGCCTCATTTTAGATGATTTTGATTGCTATGTCACCAAGTACGTTGTTTCTTCTGTCTAGTCTATTAATCTCATCCCCTATTTTTTAAATTTCAGTTTTCATATTTTTTAGTTCTTGGATTTCTCTTTGATTTGCTGTTACGTATTTTTTTTAATTTTTTTCTCAAATTCACCATTTTTTCTGATTACATCTATCTTTTCCAGTAGACTCTTTACATATTTATGATAAAGTACTTGTCTGCTAATTGTAGTATCAGTACGATTTGCGGGTCTGTTTCTATGAAAGTATTTTTTTTCTCGACAAGGGCTAGTAATTTTTTATTGTAAACTGAAAATGGCAATGTTTCATTTAAAATTTTAGAATCTGGTGTCTTCCTCTGAAGAGTGCTGAGTGTTGTACTAGCAGGCAGTTTAATTACTGGTGACTCATTTTCACGAAGCTGAAATGTTATTCTATATTTCATGAGGACACACCTATTTTAGGTATACCCTGAGTCTTCTTAGGGCAAATAGCTCAGCCTGGATACATAGTATTTATTCCTAAGGGCAGACCTTACAGGTTTTTCATGGAAAGTTGAAACAAGTTCATCAACATTCTCTAACTTGACAGGATTCAAAATTCAAACTCTGCCAGTAGCAGGAATCAGCTAAAATCCTTACTAAGCTCTTTCCGCTTCCAGCTGGTGTTTTTCCCCTGGGCTTTCCAGAGACTTCCCCAGGACACGTGCAGTTCAGGGGTCAAGCAAGGATTTGGGGAGAGTTTCAATCATATTTTGCAGCTCCTCCTTCTCCCTCTCTCTCTCTCTTTGCTGATATTTCTTTCTTCAGCTTCCAGCCATTCTGGCCTTTCTAGTCTTTTTTATTTATGACTCTCAGGCTGATAGGACTTTAGCTTTCTGCCTTGGTTCAGGATTTGGAAAGTGTTCCCGAGGGGAAAGACTTACAAATGTGACTTGACCAATGCAGTTCCCTTTTTTAAGAGTTGGATGCCCTCAGTGTCTGTTCGCTTTTGATTATTTTCCAGTGACAAGAATTAAATTAAAAAAAAAAAAGTTTCCCAGACTTGATAGTTGCATCACCACAAGGGTTAGTTTTATATGAGCTTACTGCCATTACCAAGACCAAAGTGTCTCCTCTGTCGAATTTTAACCATGTGTCATGTTACGTTAAACAAAATGATTTTTTTTCTTAAGATTTTATTTATTTATTTATTTATTTGACAGAGAGAAATCACAACTAGATGGAGAGGCAAGCAGAGAGAGAGAGGGAAGCAGGCTTCCTGCTGAGCAGAGAGCCCTACGCAGGACTCGATCCCAGGACCCTGAGATCATGACCTGAGCCGAAGGCAGCGGCTTAACCCACTGAGCCACCCAGGCGCCCAAACAAAATGATTTTTAAATAAATAAAAATAAGGCCACATGCCTCTTTCTACAAATAATAATAACGTATACCCAGTGTCCCATTTCTTTTATCAATTTTTAATGTATGTTAACTTATCTAATTCTCAAGACATCCCTATGAGGTACATTCTATCACTATAAGTTTACAAATAAGGAAACTAAGGCCCAGAAATTTTAGGTGACTTGTGAATTCATACAGCTAATTTCAGAGCTACATAAGGATGCGTGATTTCAGCACCGGCCTCCTCACTTCCCCAAGTGAGAAAATGGAGATGGATTTGCATTTCTGTTGCGTGAACTGCCTCTCAGACGGGATTGTAAACTCCTTTGTGGGAATACCTTAACTATGTCTTGTATTACCAGGGCACACGAGTACGATCCTAACCACTGTTATATCTTCCATATCAGTCAGTTACTCTCCAATGCCTGAGCCTTTCATCTCTCATATGAGTGAGGAAGATAATGCTCTTTTAAAACCCTAATGAAAGCACCTGCCAAAAACTGGTATTATTTAAAATCCCTCACCTTTCAGCTCATCTACTTGCAAGAATAGATTGCAATATAATTTACAAATTTATAAATGAAGTAAAGCTAACAGAAGGAAAATGAAATTCATAAAATAACTGAACTTCACTTTTCCAAAGTACTTCAAGGAACAGCATCAATGTTCACACATATTATAGACATAAGAACGTTGAACAGAGTATTAGAGAATTTTACCAATGAAAACTGGCAATGTCCCGCATCATTTGAAGACTGGGCATCTCATCGAACTTTAAAGAGAAGACACACGACCAGCTTAATTCTGAAGACTGAAATGCTGTCAACACCAAACCTATCTGTGATGAGAGAGATGCAGTCTTCTGGGGCAAGGTCCACTCTGCTGAGGGAGCGTGGCGGGTAGGCTATTTTTGCTGACAAGGGTGGATTCTCCTTTCCCCAGTAACTTATTGTTTCCTCTCTGAACTTCTCCTCTACTCTCCATCTATGCTTTTGGACATGTCCACCCCAAACCTTGCTCCAGCCACATAACCCAGATCTGAGCCATTGGCTTCCTGATCAAAGTACCTGATTTAGGAATGTGCTTGAGGCCCAAATAGATCGAAAGAGATACAATCCTGGGAATCGAAACAGCACAATTGGTAAGAGGAAGTTTTCTTTCACTGAGGTAGAGGGTAGAATGTAAACTCAGAAACAGTGGTGGCCATTCTGCCACCTCGTGGACAGAGTCTGCCTGAGAATGAAAATCAGTGCTTATCAATGTAGAAGGACAGAGTCCTGACAACTTTGTTTAAACCCGAATCCTACAGCTCCGGGAGATATACCTAAACTTTCAGTTATCTGAACCTTCCAGTTGTCCTTGAAACATTTCCAGCTGAGTTGGTGTCATAAACAATTTGTGCTCCCCCCACCCCCACCGCCACCAATTCATAGCTGAAGCTGTAACCCCAATGTGGCTGTATTTGGAAATGAGGCCTCTGAGGAGGTAATTAAGGTTAAATGAAATCATAGTTTGGGACCCTGATCCAACAAAATTGGTGTCCTTATAAGAAGAGATATCAGAAAGCGCTCTCCCCTCCCCATGCATCCCCATGAGAAGGCACCAAGGAGAGGCCATGTGAGGACACAGTGAGAAGGCAGCTGTCTACAAGCCAGAAAGGGAGACCTTATCACACACTGGATTTCCTAGGACCTTGACCATAGACTTCTAGCCTTCACAACTGTGAGAAAATAAATGTTGTTTGAGCCCTCCGTTCTACAGTATTTTGTTATGGAGTTACATAAAACCGTGGGTCCCTATGTAATACAGGAAGTAAGGCTCCAAGGGCGGATCTGTACTGCAGCCCTCTCATGCCAATCCACTGCACTGACAAAACTTCCCTTCAGTTAAAACCCAGATGATTTCAAAGAACCCATATTGGGACCAGCAAGAGACCCCCGCTGAGACTGAAAATCTACACTGTGCCAACAAAATCCTCTTAAATGACATTTCTAAATTTTTCTTTCACTTTTCCAAGTGGCTCATGTGCAAAAATCAAGGTCCCAATTAAACTTAAAGGGCTTTCCAATCACATGATTGGCACCAACTATTCATTTAACTACATATGCGTTAAGCCTGGGCTAATTACATTCCCCTCACACCAGAGCCATTTCAGAACAGGCCACTCACAATTATTTCAACTTGACACAAGAGGGTAACATGGAGAATGGTAATAAAGAATTCTCTACTGCAGGATCAGCAGTCAAATGGACTTTTATTGATTCTGCAAGTTCCAAAATGCAAAAGAGCAAAGCTAACCATTTAGCTGATGTATTCCTTTCTGTCTTTTGAGGCCTTAATAAAAAGATTCATCAGAGAATTAAATACTTGGTTAAATAAATGAATAAATGAATGATGGGTATACAGATAAATAAATGACTGCATTGCATGTCTGTGCCTGTGTGTGCCTGTGTATGCGTATCCTGGAATCACACTCTTCTTTACCTTCAAACTCTGGTAGATTCTGATGAGGAAGGACACAAATGTGTTTCCTGCAAGGCCCACGTAAGGCCCAGAATTTGAACTTTTAACATGTTTCCTGGGAAATAATACTGACGCAGGACTGGGGAACCACACTTGAGAACCACTGACTCGAAGCTAAGGGACAGGTGTGACTTGTCAGTAGGAAAGCATCCAGCATTCTCCTCCTGGGGGAGGTCTTGCAGCAGGTCACGCCATTGTCCGGGAGCTACAAGATTCACATCTGGCAGGTGTGAGAGGCATCTTGGCATGGAAGGCACGTGCCTCACGACTTTTTTACATCGCTCTACAGACGCAGCTTCCCAGAACCCCAAAAGGGACATGGTGATTACTCCCATCATCAACTGGGACCAAAATTATGGCTTCCGGCCAGACCTTTCTAGGTCTCCCTGTCCAAGTGCAGTACCAGTGAGTACCAATCAGAGGTCAATCTTAACAATGTTGCCTAGTAACAAAGTTGAGCCAACCATCTTTATATGTTTCCAGGAAAACAGCCGGGAAGATGAGCGAAGGCCAAATTTTCATGCAGAAGGTTTGAAAGGACTGTTTTCTTCCCCTTTG
>NC_081566.1:7434085-7619243 GCF_022355385.1 Mustela nigripes
GAGTGGGCATATGCTGCCCAAAGCGCTGCCCAGAAGCAGGACTGCCCCCCCCCCCACCGACTTCGGTGTAAGGTACGTCAGCTCGCACCATATCCTGAGCCTACACTTCTGTGAATTAAGTGTGGCCTTCTCCTTCCTCTGTCGGCTGACGGGAGGCAGCCCTCCCCAGCAACGGCCATCAGAGTGAATGAAGGAAGGACCAGGATACAGCGGCAGTGAGTTACACGGGCTCCGCGCTGCCTGCTAATGGAACTTTCTGTGCTCTTGGCTCTGTGGATCTTTTCCTAAAATGTACCCCTTTGGTTTTATTGATTTAATTAAATTAATTAATTTGTTTGTTTGTTTAAAGATTTTATTTATTTATTTGAGGAGGGAGAGGGACAAGCTGACTCCACGCTGAGTGCAGAGCCCGAAGTGGGGCTTGATCCCATGACCCAGAGATCATGATCTGAGCTGAAATCAAGAGGCAGACACTCAACCGACCCAGCCACCCAGGCGCCCCTCCTGCTTCAGTTTTATGATGGATTGCTGCTGCTTATAACTTTGTGGGTCAGACAAAATCTCATAGTGGCCAGGTCTGGCCACGTTTCCTCTTAATGTCCATGGTCAGCTAAATTTAAAAGCTGAATCATTCTCTATTGCAGATGACATGGCTATGCTTTGGGACCCTAGCAGTCTAAATGGTGACTCTTTCCTTGGGACTGACTATAAGTGACCCAACACAACATCTTTTTCCATCATAGATACCATGAGGTCTATGGGGTCATATGGCCTGAGTCATGGCGGCTGGGGACAAGAGTTCTTTCTTGCTGTGTCTACAGTCAAAGCTGGCAACATGTTATGTCTTCTCGTATATTGTCATGTGCAGAATATGCAACCTTTAGAACCCGAAAAGGCAATGCTTTGTAGTGGGAGGCACACCTTTGTAGTGGGAGGTGTGCTGTGGAAGAATTTGTTCTTGACTACTAAGAGGATGTCGAAACATGCCCAGGCCACTGACTCCCTAAAAGCTTCAAGGATTAGGCAAGCCCCTGACTCACTGAAAGATTTATGTCCCACCTCTGGAAAGCATGTGCCTCCTAAAGGCTCCCAGTGTACTCCCTACTTCTCGTTCCTCTGATTGAATCAACATCATATACTGGACCTCTTACTTGGAATGTCTAGACAATTTTTTTCTCTTCAGACAATAATATGACAGAGGGTAGGAGAATTCAAATAGCCTGGCATTATCTGCTCCAAGTAAATGCAAAATGTTTTTAGTTCTTTTTAGTAGGGATGGAAAAGAATGTATTTGCAAGACCATGGGCATATCTCATGCATCTGAAGCTATGTCAAGATTCTCCAGCAAATCTCCTACACCTGGCAGAGCAGCTATGGTGGGTCTTCTGTTTGGTTGAGTTTCCAAGAGCCACCCAAGCATCTTGGTCGTGGCACCATCTTCTATGTTCCTTGCCAGGATATCAAACCCTTGCAATAGGGAAATGCTCCGACGTCAGTAACTTCTCCCTTATCTAGTTGTATGTTCTATGTCTCCCCACGACGCATACCTCCCATCCACCACATTTAGAATCAAGACCTATACATTCTGTCCTGGCTGCAGGGGTACAATTTGTGAGGTCCTGCCCCTCTCCTACTGGCCATCTTGTGCTACTAACCAGGTTTGGGTCATAACTGAAGGAGCTGGGTGGTGTCATATCCTGAACCTAGTCATTAGCATACTGGCCAGTGTGGCAAATGCTAAACAGGGACACCTGTTCCCTTGTAGGGTGAATGTCTCTGCATGATCTTCGGGTAAGGGGGAGGAACTAGCTTTTACCTGGAAAGAGCAGATCTGATCTTTCAAGAGAACCCAGGGGCTCAAGAGTTTCGAATTAATTGACCCAGATGTACCTATTCCAAGTCTCAGGCTCCAGTCCTTCCCTGCCAGGAGACTGGCCTCAGCATAGCAAACACACCTGCGCTGTGAATTCGTCCTTCTCTGCAGTCTGCAGTTCTATTATTCTTTTAATTATGTTGTGGCCCTGATCGTCAGCTCCCTCTGTCCTCCGGCTGAAGGAGAGGAGAGTCTCTTCCTGGGAGGTCCTCCGGATTTCATACTTTGCTTTTTTTTTTTTTTTTTTTTAAAGATTTTATTCATTTATTTGACAGAGAGAAATCACAAGTAGATGGAGAGGCAGGCAGAGAGAGAGAGGGAAGCAGGCTCCCTGCTGAGCAGAGAGCCCGATGCGGGACTCGATCCCAGGACCCTGAGATCATGACCTGAGCCGAAGGCAGCGGCTTAACCCACTGAGCCACCCAGGCGCCCCTCATACTTTGCTTTTAATTGATGATTAATTAACATGAGCCTTTCTTTTACTTTCTGGACAGCATCATAGCCCCCAGCAATAGCTATGCAACTCCATGGTCCTTATAATTACCCTTTGCTTTTTAGTACTCAAATTCCTAATACAGTGTGTCTCCAGCGCACCCCTTTGCCTGCCTACTGCCCCAGTGCCTTAGCACCGCCACAGCTGGGGGATTAGAGTCTCAGTCCTGGCCTCTCACTCAGCATGCACCACAGGCTTCCTCTGCCACCTGTTACCTCACTCACGGAGCTGTACCATTTGGTCCTCCTTGGGCTGGGGGTCGAAATTAACATCACAAATTCACAGTCCTCTTATTCCATTGTCTTAGTTAATCCCTCTAAAGACAGGTCAAAAGACACACCTGAAGGTCAGAAAGTTTAAGTAATTTTCTCCAGATCAGCCAGCTGGTGGGATCTGAGCCTGTGACTATAGTGCACCCAACCCCATGACAATATGTTTGCCATGCTGGAATTTTAAGTTAGCTTAAACTAGAGCCATCGCCGTCATGGGGAAGACACTCCCTGAAACGTCTCCCCAGCAGCTCCCAGTTCACTGCCTGGAACCTTGACGCCTTCCGCTGCAGACATCCCCAAGTTTGTTTGCTGTTTTGTTTGTTTTTTAACTATTATTGAGGGAGAATTGACATAACCTTGTATCAGTCTCAGGTGTCCGACGTATCCATCTGAGATTTGTATGCATTGCGAAACTGAGGTCTAGTTAACACGCGTCACCTCATAGAGTCACACTTTTTTTTTTTTAAACTTGTGATGAAAACTTGTAAGATTTACTCTCTTAGCAACCTCCCTAATACACACATCATACGGTATTTGTCTTTCTCCGATTTATTTCACTTAACATAATGCCTTCAAGGTGAGGAGTCTCGGGGTTCGGGTTAAGACAGACCCTGCGCTGGAATCTCGCCGCGAGACCAGGAACCCGGTCCCCAGCGCTGTTCGCGCGCCTGCGGCCCCTGGAAACGAAGGCCGAGCGGCCCCGCAGGCAGGATCTTTCTAGATTCTCCGGTGCCCGAGGAGGGAGCCGGGCCGCCCCGCCCCGCCCCGCCCGCACGTGGTTCCTCCGCTTTAAACCCGCGGCAGGTGTTCGCTCCGGGGCCCACCTGCGGGAGCGGGACGGCGCGGGGCTGCTAGTGCCCCGGCCGCCGGCGCGTGGACCGGGCAGGGAAGTCTAATAGCGAGCGGGAGGGAGCCCCGAAGCTGGCGGGGGAGGACCGCAGGCCTTGGCGGGGTTGGGGGGAGGAAGGAGCCGGAGCTGGAGCTCCCAGGGGCCAGCGGCGTCCGCACCTGCTGCGCTCAGGGGCCGCCCGCCCTGCCGCAAACTGGGCCCCGGGCCTGGCGTCTGCTGGGAGCCCCGCTTCTGGCATCTTCGGAAGCTGGGGGGGGGGGTGTGTGTCGCACGGCCTCCCCTGAAGACCTGCCGCTCGGAGCCCCGGCGTTCCCCCGGCCAGAACCCGTCACCCCGCGACACCGGAGTCCGCTGCGTCCCGGTCTCCGGCTTCGGGAACATTCCGTCTTCTCGTGGAGCTTCAGGTTTGATCGTTATTTTCCCTATTTATTTATTTATCGACTTTAGATTTTATTTACTGATTTACGAGAGGGAGAGGGAGACGCAGACTCCCCGCTGAGCAGGGAGTCAGAGGGGAGACTCGATCCCGGGACTCTGGGATCGCGCCCCGGGCCCAAGGGCAGACGCTGAACCGATTGAGCCCGCAAGTGCCCCAGGTTGGATCTTTAAAAGTAGAGACAGTTGTTTTGGCTTCCCAGTATGTTCGTTTTTTTCATTACGAAAACGCTTACAGGATGCGCCCCGCGGGATGGGCGCCCTCCACCCAGCCGGTCTTGGGCATGCCTCGGAAAAGTAAAAACAAACAAGGCTTCGGAGCTCAGGCCGTCCACGGCTTCGTGGGAGGCCGAGGATGACCTGCCACGAAGGGGGGCCGTGGTGCCCGGAGAGGACAGGTTGCGGGGGCGGTCTGGGTTTGCGGTTGCAGAGGGAGGCTGGGGAAGGCTTCCCGAAGAAGCCGTATTGAGGGACATACTTCAGGAATGACTAGGCCTGAGTCCGGCAAAGCGAGGCAGTGGTGGAGGTGGGCTGTGGGGGTTCCGGAGGTGTCTGAGGCAGAGGGAACAGCATCCCGGAGGCAGGATATGGCATGGCGAAGGAACGGTTGGAGGCCACAGTGACCGCAGCATTGACAGCCAGGGCTGCCCAATGTCATGGGAACCCACGGACCCTGACATGTGATTCTCGTCACAAGGGCAACGAGCAATCACCTAAGCAGAATGTAATGGATTAAATTTGCAATTTGAAAAAATGGTTCAGGGAGGCAACCTGGGAGGCTCAGTAGATTACGCATGCAGCTCTTGATTTCAGCTCAGGTCGAGATCTCAGGGCCCTGGGATCGAGCCCCTGGTCAGGTTCTATGCTCAGCAGGGAGTTGGCTTGAGGGTTTGTTCTCTCTCTCTGGCTCTCTGTCTGCCCCTCCCCCTGCTCATTCATTCTCCCTATCTCTTTCTAAAAATAAATAAATACATCTTTAAAAAATGGTTCTGGAATGTGAAAAATAGATTGGAGGCAGAGCTATTGTAGTGGCTTAGAAGTAGGAGAAAAGATGGAAATTTGGCTGAATATCGTCAAGGTGTAGATGTATAAATGCGCCACTTTGGGAACATTGCAAGTAGATACAATTAGGATTCCTGGGTTTATGGTTCAAGTAACCGGATGAGTTGTATTGTCCCCTAATACGGAAAGCCTGGCTTAGTGTCAGGTCGGATTTGGGGTTTGGGGCACACGGAGCTTGGGGTGCCTTTGAGACCTCCAACAGGAACTGTAAAGGGGAGTGGTGTGTGTGGGTTTGGGCAGAGTTCTAGGTTCGTGAGTTAATGCTGAAGAATGTTTAAGCCAAAGGTGTGGCCGAGATGGCGAGGGAGAAAACACGGAGAAGAG
Source organism: Mustela nigripes (assembly GCF_022355385.1). Taxonomy (NCBI): domain Eukaryota; kingdom Metazoa; phylum Chordata; class Mammalia; order Carnivora; family Mustelidae; genus Mustela; species Mustela nigripes. The sequence goes on from NC_081566.1 coordinate 7,439,395, forward strand.
CGGGCTCGGGGACCAACCTGGAGCCGTTGTAGCGAGCGAAGATGTGCACCGAGGAGGGTGAGCTTGCCAGAGAGACTGAGGTGCGCCGGCTACGGGCGGGTGCAGCCGGGCTGGCGTGGTGGAAATGAGATGTGTTCTCAAGGGGAGTTTTGTGCTCCAGGAAAGGGGCCGCTGCCCTGGACGTTGCTCAGACAGGGACTGACCAACAGGGAAGAACCCTTCTTGGGGTGCAGGCGTGCGCTTGGGCCCATGGTGGAGTGACGCTTGGCAGATGGAATGGAATAACAGCCCGTGTATCACCTTGAGGATATCTGCAATTAGCCCATAAAACTATCATTTAAGATATTTTTTTTTAAGTTACTAAAGTTTTTAAAAACACAGATACATGTATTTTGAAAGGAAAGTTTATATCATTGATGGAACTAATATAATTCACTGTAAATGGTAAATTTTCAAAAAGGCAATGCTAGGGGCATTAGACATAATGGGCTTCCCCCCGGAGACAAGGATCTGGGTGACCTGACCGCTAGGTCTCTTCTGTGCCCGTGTATGCTTTCTTAAATGGCAAGGACTCTATGATGGGGGGGTGGGGAGCTCCGGAAGGGACCTAAAGGGAAAGGCAGGAGAGGCTCCAGAAGTTTTGCTCTCAACTGTTGGCATCATCTAATGTCGCCTGGCCTTCTCTGGCCCATTCGGGGCTCCCAAATTCTCTGTGTAATGGGAGAGGAAAAGCTGAGTGAAGGAGAGATCTTCTCAACCTTGAAATCTATGCGGTTTACTCAGTCCTGTGGCATTCCTACCCACACCTTCCCGTCAGTGACTGGCCCGGAATTTTAAAAACCCTAAGTTCTCAGACTTAAGAGTGAAGGGCACACCTCAGTCAAGACCCTTCATCATCTGATCCCAATCTTTCCCACACCGTGACTCACCCCCCGCCCCCCTGTAACAAACCCTCCCTCTGGCACCCAATTCAATTTCCTTCCCCAGGCCTTGGACTCCTTGCTTCATGTTTTGAAAGCTCTCAGTAGATTTCCTTCTAGTCTTGCACAAACCCTGTTCAAGAGAATGTTTTTTTCCCCCAAAACATTTCCTGTAATTACAACATTGCCAAGGACATTTATATTTAACTTCGAATGTGTTCATGGCTCAGTAAGTGTGAATGGATTTGGTTTATTCTCAACCATCAATTAGTGACAATCGTGGGAGATACCAGGATGTACTGGCTACGACATCTTCCCTCCCGGGGAAGGTAAGAGTGGATCGTTTCTTCTCTGCTTGTGTTCTCGAGTGTGTACCCACGGGGCTGTTTGTGTCCAAATCTCAGGAACACCATTTAAGCCCAGAACATAGCTGGGAATGTGTTCTTCCATGTTCCTCTAGTGGGTGGAGAGCATCACCGGATGATTCAGGTCATGGCATAGGGTGAGCTTAGACCCATCCAAGGGCTACCAGTCCATTTTTCCTCAGTCTATCATTTTAAAGCCTTAGCATTGGTTTATATATATTTCTAATCATGTAAAATTACTAAGGCAATCCACTTTGGAGTGATAGCTTAGACTAGAAATTTGAATTATCTTCCAAGTTGATGGTGCCATTCTCGTCTTACTGAAGTGCCTGAATGTTTAATCTCCCTCACCCTCACACGCAGCGAAATGTGGCCTCGCAGAGGACCTTGTGCTCTCTGGCGCCCTCTGCCGTTCCTCGCGTTGGTCACGGTCTCTGGAATTCGTCTGCAAGGCAATTCTCCACATTCAGGAATGACAAATTTCCACAGTGACCACGTTTCCTGACTGGCATTAATCCAGCTTTAAAACCGTGGTTTTTAACAGCATTGACACAAATGTTCACTTTTTAGTCACTGAGAGTGAAATTGTGAATAGTGACTAAACCCCCAAATTGGTAAAAATGCTGAGAAGAAATGAGTATGAAATTAAACATTTCCAGGCCATTTTCCAATCTAAAATTTGACACCCCATGTGATGATATTCTAGACATTAGGAATTTTTAAAATGCTATTTCTATTTCTTTTCAGAACACAATTTTTATATTATTTTGCCAATTTCTCAAATGGCATGTGAGGCTTATTTTTTAAAAAAATTTTCCAGAAACACTAAGCTTAAAATAAAATAAAATAATTATACATAATAACTTTGCGAGTGAAAATTTATTATCCAAATAATATTTAAATATATTTTAATTATTTTTAATTACATGTACTTGAAAGGAATTAAACCTGCATTTTTATTCAGAAGCATCCTAAGGAAATCAGAATTTAAAATCAGATTGAATTTAAATTTCAATTCAGTTAAAGTTAAATTCAGAATTATCAATAAAACATCAGAAATTGCCCAAAACCCTCTCACTATTAAAATCTGAAATGTGATTTTGAACAAGAAGCATGTGAAATAGTCCAGCCCGGTCAGTTCACACAAAGAATTTAAGGAATCAGGAAAAGCCTTCAAAGAAGCAGAAAGGAAAGGATTATAATAGTAAGTCAGCGAGTTATATCTCAAATTTGAAAAACTATAGGTACACCCTTAAAACATGAGATGAACCCAAACACAGAGACAACCTGCCTAAATATTGGCAAAGCAGAAATTAACACAGAGAACCGAGAAACACAACAAACTGAGACGTTTCCATCTGGAATGCTGAGCTTAGAGACTATAATAAAAATTCAGGGAGAAAGACCTATCATTACCTGTAATCAAGACTGACAACAGATGAAGACATTTTTAGTAAACGAACACATTTGGCAAATTGACCTGATGGTCTTTCCACACAGCCTGATTGCCTGCGGTTATCATTTTAGGTCTTTCAGCATTTCCTTTGGACAAGTGGCCCAAAGTTAAACAAGTGTAGGTATTTTAAATGAGTGTCCTATTTTAGGGTTAAAATCTCTTTCCTACACATTATCTGCAGGCGCCCCATCGGCAGTCCGTGGGAAACACCCACGTTCATACCGCAGCCCCAGCAAAATGTGTGTTTTCCAGCATCTGCGATTTAACGTTTCATCATTTTATCACACCCAGGAACTGCCGTCCAGTGGGAGCTGGGACTCCCCTGATTCTCCTCTGGCCACCACGGCTTTTGGCAGCTTTGATGAAACGTTATTTAATAGGAGGAGATATTTATTGCGCTATTATTCTGTGCCAGTCGTGGGGCTGAGGTTTCCTGTTGGTCGCCACAGTCTAGCCCCAACAATCCCCTGTTCACTGATGGATCCCGGATCTGTCCCCAGCTGGGGCCTCCCCCATTTCTGTCTGGTTGCCCATGCTCGAAGGTGGGATAGTGACACAACGCTTGAGATCCGGAGCTAGAACAGGTAACACCTGTCTTTCCCCCACACGCTGTACCTGAGGCCGACAGCTCCAGGGAGAGCAGAGAGGACACGTTTCATCCCCTGCGGTCGTCTTCACATTTCTGCCATACCAGCTGCGGGGTGTGCATCGGCTTCAGGGTGCGTTTTGTCACTCGGGCGCCTGCATCAAGGCAAGAAAACGAAATTGGTAACTTTGGCCACTAGATGTCACACTACCTTTAAAGGTTAACAAAGTTCCCAACCTGGTATTACAAAATTTTACTTCGATTTTAGTGTGTAAGTGAATCTTGTGTTTCTGTTGTCTCCAATCTCCGTCATTTAAAGCGAACTATCAGGCAGACTTGGTATTGGCGTCCTTTTTTATTTTTTATTTTTTATTTATTTATTTATTTTTAAAGATTTATTTATTTATTTATTTGACAGAGAGAAATCACAAGTAGATGGAGAGGCAGGCAGACAGAGAGGGAAGCAGGCTCCCCGCCGAGCAGAGAGCCCGACGCGGGACTCGATCCCAGGACCCTGGGATCACGACCCGAACCTGAGGCAGCGGCTTACCCCGCGGAGCCCCCACGTGCCCATTGGCGTCGTTTTTTAACCCCTCGTTGCTGTGGGAGGAGACGGGGTCCGGGGGTGACGCACAAATCGTTTGAACTGACTTTGGAATGTCTCCTGGAATGTCTTCCCAGCCTTTTGGTCTTTTCGATTGTGTCTGGTTAATATGAATTTGTGCATCTGAGTAATAGCGGAGTGAGGTCAGGGGCTAATCTGGGGTCCGGCAACATTCTTGTGTTGTGTTTGGCAAAATTCTAATGATGCCATCTTGGGCGCTGAGCCCGTCTTCAATGGGTTCCCATTGTTTCTAGAAGGATCAGTGTGCTGGAGGCTGCTGACGTGGTCCCTGCTTGAACACCTGCTGAGCTCTCCTCTCCTGACATCACCCCTCCCCTTGCTGCTCTCACCTCCTCTGTTCGGTCTGTTCCGCCTCTGCCCTCTCTACCTGTTCGCCCAGGTAGCCTGTGTGGTTCCTTCCAGTGGTATCCAAGAGCCGCAGCCTGATGGGAGGCTTTCCAGGACCTCCCACTGCATTAGTGTCTTATCTCTGCTGTAACAAACTCCCCTCAATTGCCACAAATCAGTGGCTTAAACCACCGCACATTTATTAAGTTCTGCAGGTCAGAAGTCAAAAGTGGGTCTGACTGGACTAAAATCAGGATGGGGGCGCCTGGGTGGCACAGGGGATCACGTGGCCAATGCTCGGCTTCAGCTCGGGTCTTGATCTTGGGGGTAGGATGGGGCCCCGCCCCGGGCTTCCTGCTCCGAGTGGAGTCCGCACGGGTTCCCCTCTCCCTCCCCTCTGCCCTCACTCCCTCTGCTCATGCTCGATCTCTAAAATAAATAACTCGTCAAAAAATAAAATAAGGTCAAGATGGGCTGCATCCCTTTTAGAGGCTGCAGGAGAGAATCTCTTTTCTGAACAGCTTCTAGAAGCTGCCTTCATTCCATGGCTTGTGTCCACTCCCATCTTTGAGGCCAACAGCCCCATCACTCAGACCTCTGTCCTGGTCACATCTCCTTCCCTGACACTCTGGGCTCTTCCCCACTCGAGGGCCTTGTCATTCCATGGGGCGCGGCCAGCCAATCTGGCATCATCTCCTTTTTTAAAAAAAGTGAGCGAATCCACACTCTGAACTCTACCTAAACCCTCCATTGCCCCCCCACCCCCGCTGGATAACATAACATATTCACAGGTTTGGAGGTTGGGGTCTGAATGTCTTTGGGGTCATTATTCTGCTGCCACAGACGTTTCAGTTAGCCCTGAGCTCTGATATCACTGGCCACAGTTAATTATACCCACATATTTTTAGGTTTGGATAATGGCACTCTTGCCCCCCAGCCTCTGTGATCCACAAGGCTGCAGGTCCCATGCCCTCATCGCTGCATCCTCATGTTCTAGCACTGACCTGAGATAGAGGCCCAGTCCACGGCTGGCCAGTGGGGATTCACGGTGCTTGTGATAGCATTTTCTAAAATGAAAAAAATTAGTGTATTCTCTTTGACTCCCACCAACCCTACTTCCCAGTTTAGCGAACTCCTAAAAATCCTCAAGTTCTTGGAAACTTTGCATTTCCAATGTCTAGCGCAGGTTCCTCACACTCTCCAGCATCACACGTTGAAGTCAGGCAGGCTTGACTGTGAACAGGGCTTCTCGCTCGTATCTGTGTCGCCACGAGGGGTGACCTGATCTTTGCGAGACATGATCTGGGGAAAAGCACACCTAACAGTGTTGCACCGGCTGTTAGTGCGCAAACTGCGCACCACCACGCCAGGCACAGGACCAAAGCTCGGTGATGTCCAGAAATGTCCTGTCCTGTCCTTGGATGATCTGTTATTCCTCTTATCATTCTCAGACTCTTGAGTGTTGAAGGGTGGACGGGGTCTGGAACTGTCGATCGCATGAACAGTCTCCAAAAATCGTAGTGGGAACCATCTGGGGATTGAAGAGTTAAGTGTGAAAATGAGGAAGGAGTTAAGACTGGCTCTGGGTCCCCCTGAATGAGGAACGGCATATCCCCGAGCACTGCGAGGGGTTTGTTACCTTTGAAAGAGAGGCAGTGGGCCATCTCGCCTGGAGCACCTGCGCGCTCAGTTAATGGGGAGCCGGAGCCCCTCGTGTCCGATGCTGAAGCTCGGCCGTGTGCGCTCTGCGAGCCAGGCCCGGGAGAGGCGCAGCGTGGCTTTCATCCCAGGCTAAAGAAACCACTTTTCCATGATGGGAACTAAGCCGGGTTACCCCCAAGGTGGCTTTAGGCCCCGAGCGTATGCGCCGACCCCCTTTCTCCCGCTAAGACTTTCCTCCAGTAGCAAAGCCTTTTCCACCGAGATTGAATAGACCAAAGTCCGCACGGCTCGTTCCTGTGCTGGGGAGTGCGAGGACTCACGGGGGTTCATCTTACACAGTGTGGTTTGGGGAGTCTGCAAGATGCCGCGGATGACGTCAGTGGAGACGACGAATTTCACCTGTCACTTACTTTCCCATTTCATGCAGCAAGCACGTCCGAGTAACTGCTGGGGGCTTTTCTTTACGAGCGCAATCTATATTCAGCACACACTTGACAAAAACATCCTCAGTGATGGACACTGTCAGTATTGGCGTCTTCCCCAGCTTTGTGGAGATACAATTGATCAAAACTGAATATATTTAAGGCATAAAATGCCATGTTTTGGGGCACCTGGGGGGGCTCAGTCATTAAGCGTCTGCCTTTGGCTCAGGTCATGATCCTGGAGTCCTGGGATTGAGCCCCGCATCAGGCTCCTTGCTCAGTGGGGAGGCCTGCTTCTCTCTCTCCCGCTCCCCCTGCTTGTGCTCTCTCTCTCACTGTCAAATAAATAAAATCTTTAAAAAAAAAAAAACCCATATTTTGATGCACGTTTACATTGTAAAATGATTACCACCATCAAGCCAATCAACTTCTCTATAACCACACAGTCACGACTGTTGTGTGTGCGTGCACGGGGTGAGAACGCTTAAGGTCAAGTCTTAGCAGTCTGCTTTGAAATTAGCAGATTTCAAGGGCACAGAACAGTACTCTGAACCGTAGTTACCATGACCTCGGCGGCTCATTCACCCCGCATAACTGAAACCCTGCATATCTGTATCCGTTGACCAACATCTGCCCGTTTCTCTCACCCCTGTTTGGCCATAAAACATTGAAGAGGGAGGATTGGTAAAATATTTTTGTTAAGTAGAAAGATCCGCAAGACAGGCGTGAAGTGCGTTTTCTGGAGGTGGGGTTTTGTGTTGATCCTTTAAAGCTTGGGAATATCGTTTCACTGTCATTTTCAGAAGCAGGAGACTCCAGCCCCTTACATACATTAGAACAAAGTTCCTAAAAGATACAGACTCGGGCAGTTCCTAGATAATGATACGAAGCTTTGGAGAATTTAACTGATGGGTTACTGCCCATTAGGAATCTCTGAACTCCCCGTCTGGCACTAGAGCAGGATCCCACCGTACTTCATGGTGCCTCGCACGGCTTTTGTGGTCCTTGCTGTAATCTTAGCTCTGGGTTTTAGACAGGCTTGTATCGCTCCTAGGTGTTCCGTGTGTATAAGTCTTGACTCAGAAAAATTTAAACTCTTTTACTCAATAACCATGTAAATTGACAATCAAAAATTATTGTTGAGGGATGCCTGGGTGGCTCAGTTGGTTAAGCGTTTGCTTTCAGCTCAGGTCATGGTCCCAGGGTCCTGGGATCGAGTCCCGCCTTGGGCTCCCTGCTCAGTGGGGAGTCTGCTTCTCCCTCTGGCTCCTCCCCCACTGCTCATGCTCTCTCTCTCTCAAATAAAATCTTAAAGAAAATACCGATTGATTTATTATTGCATTAAACTTGAGAGTAAATGATTTTTAAGATTTTATTTATATGAAATAATATAGGAAGGCGAGATAAGCCACACAATGAGAAAAAGTGGCCACCAGTGTTAATAGCCTTAATATATAAAGTGCCTATGCATATTTATAAGAAAGATACTGTGACTTCGTAGAAATGCTAAGTACATGTAAAGCTTATTCACAAATGATGGAATGAAATGCTTAATATATAAGAACACATTTGAAATTATTAATGATAAAATAAAGGCAAAGTTTAAAAAATATTCAATTTCTGGGGCACCTGGGTGGCTCAGAGGGTTAAGCCTCTGCCTTTAGCTCAGGTCATGATATCAGGGTCCTGAGATCAAGCCCCGCATTAGGCTTCTCTGCTCAGCAGGGAGCCTGCTTCTCCCTCTCTCTGCCTACTTGTGATTTCTGTCAAATAAATAAAATCTCTTTTAAAAAAAAAAAGTAAAATAAAAAAATAAAAATATTCAATTTCTGACAAATTGTGAAGATTTTTAGGGTTTTTAGAAAATGAGAAGTACCAAGTGAAGACGGTTTATTTTATAAAGATTTTATGTATGTATGTATATATTTATAGAGTGTGAGCAGGGAAAGGGGCAGAGGGAGAGATGGAGAGAATCCAAAGCAGAGTCTGTGCTGAGCCCCCATGGGGGGCTTGATCTCATGACCCTGAGACCATGACCTGAGCCGAAGCCAAGAGTTGGAAGCTTAACTGAATGAGCCACCCAGGAGCCCCTTGAGGGAAGGTGGTTTATACATGGAGAACTCAGGCAGGACCTGTACTTGGCCATAAAACATTTTCCCCAAATCTTCCTCTGATGGGTTGAGTGGTGTCCCCCCAAAAGGTATGTCCATTCAGAACCTCAGAATGGAGCCTTGTTTGGAATAAGGGCCTTTGCAGATGTCATTAAGAGTGACTCTTGAGATGAGCTCATCCTGCATTCGGACGGTCCTAATCCATGACCGGTGTCTCTACAAGAGAAAGGACAGGAGATCCGAGACCCGGAGATACAGGTTGGGGGAAGCAGAGTGAAGACCGAGGAAGAGTTTGGGGGCCCCGGGATTGCTGCCGCCTGCCGGAAACGGGGAGGCGGCGTGGGAAGGGTTTTTCCCTCTGAGCCTCCTGAAGGAACTAGCATGCCAGCACCTAGACTTTAGATTTTCTGGTGCCCCCCAGTGTGTGTATTTTTGTTGAAGCAGCACTAGGAAAATAATACACCTACGCTCTATTTGCCTGGCTGGGCGGGGAGGGGTTTTTACAAGTGTGTCACACGATCAACTTAATTCAACAGCTATAAACTGCCCACTACTACACGGCAGATCTTGAACCTGGAGGACAGAGAGGTTGGTAGTGGAGATACAGGAAGTGACAAGACACATTTCAGGGGAAGGGGATGGAGTGGGGAGCAAAGAAATAGGGGGAATGGTAGAGGGCAGGTCTGGAATGGCTTCAGAGCCCTGTTAGCTGGTCTAAAATTTATGGCCAGGGGCACCTGGGGGGCTCAGTGGGTTAGGCATCTGCCTTCCGCTCAGGTCATGATCTCACAGTCCTGAGATCGAGCCCCACGTTAGGCTCCCTGCTTAGCAAGAAGCCTGCTTCTCCCTCTCTCTCTCCTCCTGCTTATGTTCCCTCTCTTGCTGTCTCTAAAAATATATAATAAAAAGTAATAAATAAAATAAAATGTATCGCCAGACCAGTGCAGGGTAGCACTGAAAGTTTTAAGCAGAGGAACAACACAGAGTTGTATTTTGGGAAGATCCTTCTGACTATAGTCTGGAAAATTAAGCAGTTAACCTGAAGGGGCAAGACTTGGGCCAGGAACCAGTTGAAAAATTGCTAGAAGGAAGTGCCTGGGTGGCTCAGTGGGTGAAGCACCTGCCTGTGGCTCAGGTCATGATCCCAGGATGCTGGGATCGAGCCCCACACTGGCCTCCTTGCTCAGTAAGGAACCTGCTTCTCCCTCTGCCTCCCTGCCCCCCTGCTTGTGCTGTCTCTCTCTCTCTCTCTCTCTCTCTCTTAAATAAATAAATAAAAAAAATTTTTTTTAAAGATTTTATTTATTTATTTGACAGAGAGAAATCACAAGTAGGCAGAGAGGCAGGCAGAGAGAGAGAGGAGGAAGCAGGCTCCCTGCTGAGCAGAGAGCCTGATGCGGGACTCGATCCCAGGACCCTGAGATCATGACCTGAGCCAAAGGCAGCGGCTTAACCACTGAGCCACCCAGGCGCCCAATAAATAAAAATTTTAAGAACAGAGTTGCTGGAAGGATCTTGGTGAGGGATCCTGGGGTGTGACTGTGGTTATGGACATAGGGAAAGAGAGCTGTGAGCAGATCAGAGAGATACTGAGGAGGCTGAATCCGAAAGACCTGGCGATTGGCTGACAGTTTGAGGAAGAAGAAAGAGCACGGAGCTGAGGACGAAGTGCACCTTCCGGCCTCAACAACACTGTGGGGCTGGGGAGGGCGCATGCTCGGAGGGCTGGAACTCACTTCTGGAGTCTCGAGGACAAAAGGGAACATCCACGTGTTAGTTTCAGTAGGGAGCAGAATTTGAGTCTGAAAATCTCACAGAAGCTGGGGGGTGGAGGGGTCGTGTATAAAATTGCCTAGAGGGATGCCTGGGTGGCTCAGTTGGTTAAAGCGTCTGCCGTTGGCTCAGGTCATGATCCCAGGGTCCTGGGATCAAGTCCCACATTGGGCTCCCTGCTCCCTGGGGAACCTGCTTCTCCCTCTGCCCTCCGATCTCCCTGCTTGTGCTTCTCTCTAACAAACAAATTAATAAAATCTTTTTAAAAAATTGCCTAGAAAGAGTGGGTGAAGTGAAGACAGCAGGGAGGAGAGAGCCCAAGTGAGAACACCAAGAGGTACCAACATCTGAGTGACTTAGAGCAAATTCGGCTCGCCAAGAAGGCAGATATGGAGCAGTCACAGGGATAGGACAAAGTCTAGGAGCCTGTAGTGTTGTGAAAATGAAGGAAAACCAAGAGGACAGAGTGCTTCTTTTTTCAAGTATTTTTTTTTTAAGATTTTATTTATTGATAGAGATCTCAAGTAGGGGGAGAGGCAGGCGGGGCAGGGGGGAAGCAGGCTCCCCCACTCAGCAGAGAGCGCGATGTGAGACTCAATCCCAGGACCCTGGGGTCATGACCTGGGCTGAGGGCAGAGGTTTTAACTCACTGAGCCACCCAGGTGCCCCACCTTTTTAAAAAGTTTTAATGAATTTATTTTTTAAAGTAATCACACCCAAGGTGGGGCCCAAACTTACAACTCCGAGATTAAGAGTTGCGTGCTTGACCGACGACGGAGCCAGCCGGGCACCCTAAGGTTGGAATGTTTCAAATGCGAATGAGTGGAGGCTCGTGTCAGATGCCATCAGCGATTTAAGATCAAGCCTTAAAAGGGGAGATGTTTGATGAAATGAGTGCCAGCCCTGTCCGTGGAGTGGCTGAGACTGGAAAGCCACACGGCAGGGGAGAGAGGAGCCTGTGAAAGGAAGGCGTGTGTTTGGGTAATTGGTTGTGACGTGAAGGCAAGCGGGGCCAAGCTGCGTGTGCTGCCTCGCTGGGGGAGGAACAGGTGTTGAGGAAGACGATGGAGATGGAGGAGAAAGGCACAGAGGAGGCGGGAGAGGATACTCTGGAGCATGGGCGGGGTGGGGGGCCTCAGCTAGAGCGCGAGGGGGAGACCGGGTGAGATCTAGGGGAGTAGGAAGGCTTGAGAATGCTGCAGGGCCGCTCCTACCTGGTGTGGGGACTGCGTACTACTTTGCACGAACCCTTATTTGGGGAGCACTCTTTTTCTGGCTCCGGTAGTAACTTGATTTTGTCTGGTGCCTCTGGTCGTCTCCCCGAGGGAGCAGCTGGACACAGGAGGCTGTGCTTCCTCAGGGGTCCGGTACGGTCACTTTGCCTTGCCTGAGGGGTGCGGCTCCCTGCGGTACTCCCCAAGACTCCCGGGGCCTCCCGGGGGCCGGTATCTCGCGTTGCCTCTGGCTTTGGACTTCTGCTGTGGCTGGATTTGACCGTGTCAGCACCTTCAGATGCTTTACTGAAAACTGGGGGCAGTGGAGATTTATGTCAGCAGCACACACCGTCGAAAACGCAGTGTTAGCTGTTCCTCTCCAAGACCCCTCCGTCATTTCTGACATGAGGGCTTTCGCCAGTTTCTGCATGTGGATCAGCCCTTCTCTCTGCTCAGAGCTCGTTCTTTCTGGCAAATTCTGCTCCTATCCGAGGCACGGGGGGGTTAGCGCCATCTTCTGTTGCCTTGACTCCTGCTCATGTGTCCTCAGAGTTTCGCCTTTAACCTCCGGGCTGCTTATGAGGGTATTTTCCTAAACAAAAATGGTTCCGTCCTTAAGAGAAAATCTGGTTCCAAGTGTCACTCAAATACATTCTTTATCCCAGTGCATAATTTTGAAAGAAATTAAATACTTGCTTCTGTCGACTCAGCATCAGCAGATGCTCCGGACGCATCCACCTGCAGGCATGAGAAAAAGTAAAAATCACAGGGTGTCTGGGTGGCTCAGTGGGTTAAGCATCTGCCTTTGGCCCAGGTCATGATCCCGGGGTCCTGGGATTGAGTCCCGCCTCGTTGGGCTCCCTGCTCAGTGGGGAGCCTGCTTTTCCCTCTGCTGCTGCCCGCCCTGCTTGTGCACGCGCTCTCTCTCTTTCCCTCTTAAATAATATGATCTTAAAAAATAATAATAAAAATCACAGAAGGGGACTCTTCAACTGTCCTGGGCTCTATATGAAAATGGTGCCTTTCTTCAGTTAAGTCGTAACTGGTATTAGTGTAGGGTTTTCAAGCATACCCCTGCATTTGATTTTCACAAGAAGTCAAAGCAGAAGCAATTCCAGCATCCGTCCCTCTCTGCCAGCGAAGCACCTGGGGCTCCACACGAATGACTGGCCCTTTGGCGTTTTGCTGATGAAGCACCAAGGCCAAGGCCAGCTTCCAAGGAGAGTCCTGGGCTCTCCTCTTTCCGCTGTGACAGGACGCTGGTCTGGTTTCCGTTCCTTCGTTCACAATGACAGGTCCTTCTCAATACGATTTAATGGGATCCTTCCCTCGACAACCGCAGTGTGAGGTGTGACTTCTTCCGACCGTGGAGTCATGCTTGGTTTCATAAACTCTTTGCTTTGACATGTTGCTTTTCTGGCCATGCCACCTAAAACTTAACAAAAAACTCACCAGTCCTACAGGCTCTGCTTTAAGTTTTTGGGGTACAGTCATGGGGACAGCAGGGAGGTCTTCTCCATTCCCAGTTCCCAGATAACGGGTCGTCAAGGACCGCATCGATCAGTATTGGCAGAGCTCAGCATCTCTGTCTCCCCCAGCACGGGGTTCCTTCGCTGGCTCACGCGATGCCTCACACAGACCTACAGGATCATTTGCGGAGCGGAGTCTCCAAGTGCATTTAAACGCTTGTGCGCCAGCCCTGGTGTGTCGCCTTCCCCTCATCCGTCTTTGTTAGTGATCAGGCGAGACATCATAAATTGTTTCTTCTCTAATTTTTTTTCTTTAAATAACGTAATGAATATTGATGTGGCCAAGAGTTCAGTGAGGGGGTGGGGTGGATGATCATTAGGAGAAAAAAATAAATCAACGCGGTGTAACCTCAGGACTCCGGCTGAATTCCATTTTGGGAGCCTGTTTTGCAGTTTAGAAAGAAATGATTTCCATACCAGCTGTTTGTGCCTTGACAAGAAAATGCGATCTGACAGTTCTATTCAAAGGATGAACTCTCCGAGAACAGAGGGTGGGAAGAGTGCCATTTCCCTGACATCTGGAGTGGAGATGTGACAGCCTTGGGGACCGACGTTGTTCCCGCCACACCAGGTTCCCCTGGCACCAAGGGGACTCGTGGGGAGGAGCTGGGTTCAGAGGGACAAAAACATGGGTTCCGAAGTTAAAAAGCTGGATTCGAATCCAGCCCTGATGACTGTGACCCTGGGCACTGCCCTGAAGCTTACTTTCTTCCATCTAAACGCGATCATAATGTCTCCTTTGCAGGTAATGATCAGCCGTAATGCACACGACGCAGACACACGCTTAATGGGGAGTAGCAATTATCGTCATACTCCAGATCATGGGATTGTTTTTTAGAGAAATAAATTACAAGATTTGTCTTTCGTTTCACAAATGATTATTTTTTGCATGTGATTTATTCGAGAGCAAACAGTTGTATTAAAAAGTTCGCTCTTCTTCTTCTAATTCTTCTGTTGACCTCTCTGTGATCTCTGATCTTAATAATGTTAATAATAATCCCTGCCTTTAAATATACACCCCAGATTCCCAGGAGAGCAATTGAGACATAATATGAAGAATACCTCGCAAAATGCAAAATGTATTGCAATGGTGTTTTTAGGCTTCTTTTCCCCAAATCCGGTATTAAGTGTGCTCAGGAGACTCAGCCTTCTGGAGGACTTCTAGCAAATCACAGGTGCCTCTTTCCGCGTGTGTGCTCGTGGCAGACCCCACGTGGCGGAGGTGATGGCCAGGAAAAGGCATTTCTTGTAGAAATTTGTCACGTCTGACAACTGGTCCCTCTTCCCTCATTCGTCTTGTCTTCACTCTGTTTTGAGTAAACAGCTGTTCGACACCATTGGGCAGGGGAGATAAAAATCTTCCAGCAGAAGAGCTATTAATAATTTGGGTCGCTCGTGATGGTAATGTAGACCGTCAGAGAATAAGCTAGAAGAACATAGTAAGTGCTTCCTTCTGTATAACGGGCATCTTATAGATTTGGGGCTTTTCTTAAGTTGCCGTGGCCGTGGCTGGAGGCGGGGACCCTACGCACCTGTGGTGATGAGCCACGAACACGAGGTGTCGAAGACGCAACAAATGCTCTTCCGTTCTCTGTGTTAGTTCCAGCTTCAGTGTGGACAGCTGCATGTGGGCTCTCAGGACGGGCAGGCGCTTCCCAGCCGGGAAGAGCCGTGAAAACCGGCCGAGACACGACTCTGAGGGCTGAGATCGGGAATCAGTACCAGTGTCCTGGACGCTCTCAGGCTTTCCAGACAGCCACAGGCCGGTTATCTGGGAGATCAAGTCATGGAAACTGTTTGTAAGAATGCAAAAAAGACCTTACTTAACTTACTGCATGGTAATTTTGAAAGTTGTTAAGAGAGTAAACCCTGAAACTTCTCATCACAGGAAGAAAAACCACCTTTTTCTTTTTTTTTTTCCTTTCCTCCCCCTCCCCCTTTTCCCCCTCCCCCTCCCCCACCTCCCCTCCCCCTCCCCTTCCTCTTCCCCCTCCTCCTCTTTCTTCTCCATCCATCCGTCCATCCATCCATCCGTCCATCTGTCCATCTGAGGTGTTGGATATTAACTAAACTCACCGTGATAATCATTTCACAGTATATGGCAGTCGTGTCATGATGCTGTACATCTTAAACTTCTATAGTGCCGAGTATCAATTCTATCTCAATAAAGAGAAAAAAAAAGAATGCAAATAATTATTTCGCCAGTGACACAATCTCACCGATCTGGCTCTCGCTCGGAAAGATGATCCGATCACCGCAAATTCTTTTCCTGAAAATGAGGTTGAAGTTTCTCTCCCTTGATGCCCCCAATAGTCCTAACACCTTACAATTAAATTCAGGATTCTTCTGATTTAATTTCAGTCTTCTTTCCTAGTTTCACTTCCTACCACACAAAATCCCAGGTCCAACGACCGTTCTCGGCCACGCTTCTCCCACTACAACCGGGGCACGGATCACCTGGGCATGTTCAAACGCAGATTCTGATTCCGTGGCCTGCGTTGGGGAGGAGGTGCTGAGCTTCTGCATTTCCTCCCAGTTCCCAGGTCCACACCCCATGCAATGAATGAATAACCAGGATCTTCTACAACAAGGTCTCTATCGGTTCCCTGCCGTGTTTGTGTCCAATCAATATCTGAAAATGTCTTAGGATGGTGCTTCTTATTTTATTAGTTTTTTAATTTTTTTCAGTGTTCCAGGAATCATTGTTTATGCACCACACCCAGTGCTCCATGCAATACTTGCCCTCCTTAAACCCCACCACCAGGGTCTCCCATCCCCCCTGGTTTGTTTCTCAGAGTCCACAGTCTCTCATTGCTCGTCTCCCCCTCTGATTTCTCCAATTCACTTTTCCTTTCCTTCTAATGTCCTCCATGTTATTCCTTATGCTCCACAAGTAAGTGAAACCATATGATAATGGATGGTGCTTTTTAAATTCTGAACTTCCTTGGGAAGCTCTTCCTTCTGTTCAACTAAGATCTGTCTGTCACTCCTCTCCATTAATTCTAGTTCCAAAGACATGGAGGTTGAATCTCTTCCACCGAAAAGATCTACAAATATTTAAAGACATTTATCAGACCCCTCTAGGTTTTTCACCTTCAGGTGAACACCCCATTGCCTTCAACCACTCCCCATATTACAGGGTCATTGCTGTCCTTCTAGGGTCACTGCTCATCCCTACGTCGGTAATGTTGGTCTTGAGTTTATTCTGGGTCAGAATGCTCTTCTCTATCTCCTGGGTCACCGTCTTGCAAAGGTCCATTTAAACACCGTCTCTTCTCGGCTCTCCGAGGCACGCTCCACTCACTTGTGCTCTCTCCCGTCCTAGCCAGGGTAGCTTGCAATGTGGCCTCTGACTCTTCATTTCATCAGATGGACCCCGGGGAATGGGATGTCGGCATTTCTGGTTATCTTTTGGTTTTTGCTTGTCTTTTATTTTTTTGAGGGTAGTCAACACACAATGTTACGTTAATTTCAGGTGTACAAGTTAGTGATTAGACAGGATAGATTATGTCAAGTTCACTGCAGGTGTACCTACCGTCTGTCCTGTTACATCCCTGTTACAGTATCACTGCCTGTATTTCTTACGCTCTGATTTTTTTTTTGATAGTGATATTTTATTTTTTTTAATTATTTTTATTAACATATAATGTGTTATTTGCCCCAGGGGTACAGGTTTGTGAATCATCAGGCTTACACACTTCACATTATGCTCCGATTTTTATTCCCATGACTTACTCATTCCATAACTGGAAGCCTGTATCTCTCTTCCCTTTACCATTCTGCCCAACTTCTCACTCCCTTCCCCTCTGGCAGCCATCAGTTTGTTCTCTGTATTTGTAGTTCTAATTATGCTTTCTGTTTGCTTGTTTGTTTTTCAGATGCCATTTCTGAGGGGAATAATATGGTATTTGTCTCTCTCTGACTTGTTTCACTTAGCATGATACACTCGACTTCCATCCATGTTGTCTCAAATGAACCCATCCTTTTCATGGCTGTGTAATAGTCCATTATATATATGTATGTATGTGTGTATATATGTACACATACACACACAT
The DNA here is from genome assembly GCF_022355385.1 of Mustela nigripes. Lineage (NCBI taxonomy): Eukaryota > Metazoa > Chordata > Mammalia > Carnivora > Mustelidae > Mustela > Mustela nigripes. Next base: position 7,456,440 of record NC_081566.1, read on the forward strand.
ACACATAGCATACATACATACACACACACACACATCTCCCTTATCCATTCATCTGTTAATGGAAATTTGGATTGCTTCCACATCTTGGCTATTGTAAATAACGTGCGGTAAATATAGCAGTGCCTATATCTTTTTGAGTTAATGTTTTTGTTTTCCCTGGGTATAGTGGAATTATTAGACAGAATTTCTATTTTTAGATTTTGGAGGAACCCCCATTCAGTTTTCCACGGTGGCTGTACCAGTTTGCGCTCCCACCAACAGTGCATGGGGGTTCCTTGGTCTCCACATCCTCCCCAACATGTGTTATTTCTTGTGTTGATGATTCTAGCCATGTTAACAGGCATAAGGTGATATCTCATTGGGGTTTTGGTTTGTATTTCCCTGATGATCAGTGACGTTGAGTATCTTTTCATGTGTCTATTGGCCATCTGAACTCTTGTCTAGAAAAATGTCTATTTAGGTCCTCTGCTCCTTTTCTTTCTTCTTAAATTTTTTTCTCTGCTCATTTTCTAATCTGATTGTTTGGGGGGCTTTTGGAGTTGTGTGAGTTCTTTCTTTTTGATATTAACCTTTTATCAGATACGCCATTTTCAAATCTTCTCCCATTCAGTAGGTTGTTCTTTTTGTTTGGTGACGGTTTCCGTTGCTGTGCAAAAGCTTTTTATTTTGCTGTAGTCCCCGTGGTTTATTTCTGCTTTTATTTCCCTTGCCTTAGGAGACCTATCTAGAAAAATGTTGCTATGGCTGATGTCAGAGAAATTATGGCCTGAGCTCTCTTCCATAATTTTTATGGTTTCAGGTCTCCCATTGAGGTCCTTAATCTATTTTGAGTTTATTTTTGTGTGTGATAGTAACAGGCTAGAGTTGAGTCACTGCAGTGTTCCAAGGCTAGTGTCGAGCCAGATGGTGTGGGAGCTTATGTTTACAGACACCTTTCGTCATGCTTACTGGTATCTGCATGGGTCTCTCTTGATAGGCTTCCAGTCCAAGAGAGCAGAGGCTGCATTTTAGCTTTCAGTCCTTGCCACCGCTCTCCTGGCTAAGGACCAATGCAACATGGAACACGACCCAGAGGTTTAGAGTCAGAAAGAGCAGAATTTCAGTGCTGGTTCTGCCACAACATAGATAAGTGGCCTTGAAAGCTTCCTAAGCTCTCTGGACCCCACTTTCCTCAGCATATAATAACGATGACTCTATTTATCGGACAGTGTTATCATGAGAATTAGAGGAGATGAGTCATGTAAAATGCACGCACAGGATCTGTGTGTTTCACGTGGGCCGTGAGTCATTTTATGTTCTCAGTATCTGTGAGTGTCGGTTTAGGATAATTGGTCCATGATCTTCATATGGCCCAAGATGAGTGGATTTTTTCTTCTCTAAGCATACCCTGTAAGTCAGCTTTACAGGTGAAGAAATGATTATTTAGGCTTGCAATCGAGGAGCAAGAATGAGGGAAAATCGAAATGTTCATTTCTAGGGAAGACACACCTGTGTCCTCTCCTCCCTCTTGGCTTCAGGATATTTTCCTTGCAAGGGGGCGAGGGAAGACCTGTGGCCCCTTCACTCCTGGGGCTGGCGAGCGGGAGGACACCCTGAGACAAACCAGGCTGTGCCTGGCTTCGTTCCCCCGGTTTCAGCTTTTCCCGCTTTCTCACAGAAACATAAGGTGGGTTGGGCAAAACCACAGCCTCTGAGCCCCAGCTATGAAGTTAGCCTGTATGGAGGAAAAGCCAAGCATGATCACGGCATGATCACGGATGTCTTACCACCTAGACTGCTTGCCGTCTTGGAAGTCTTTGTCATACAAAAGCTGTCTTCGGTTGGATGAGCAGACTCACGTGTGGGAACAGAGGGCACACTGCTGGCTCACAGTCCTTCAGATGGGCCAGAAGGAAGGCAGAAGGCGCCAGAAGACGCATGCGTATGCTCTAGTGACTGCCTGTGTCCCGGCAAACACCGCAGCTCTCCATCCTTAAGTTCTTGTACCAATATTTGGGGTTTGCTACTGATCCCCAAGACAAAGTGCATGGGATAGGGTTCTAGAAATAAGGCATTGTTTTTGCACGTGAACGATAAGATTTCATGTAGCACAAACCAGTAATGATGGAACAATAAGGTCAAACGGTCCATCTGTAAATCCCTGCGATGCAGGTTTTAGCACATGATTAGTCCCATGTAAGAGCAGAACTCGGGTTCCTTGGGTGCAGTGGTGCTGAGGCCTACCGCCAGTGGAGTAAAGACGTCAAAATTCCTCCAAGCTCGCCTTTTCAGATCTTCTCTGTGATGCTTTGGAATGCTACGGGACAGACCAAGTGAGCTGTAGAAACAGGAGGCTGAGCCCTCGGACTCCTCTCTGTATCCGGCCCAGGTTTAAAACACAGCTGAGTCTTCCTAGGGCCTGGCTGGGGGCAGATGAGACATAGTGACCTTGAGGACCTGCAGATTTTTTAAAAGATTTTATTTATTTGACAGAGAGCACAAGCAGGGGGAGTGGCAGAGGGAGAAGAAGCAGGCTCCCCACTGAGCAAGGAGCCTGATATGGGGCTTGATCCCAGGACCCTGGGATCATGACCTCAGCCGAAGGCAGACGCTTAACCCACTGAGCCGCCCAGGACCTACAGGACCTGCCGATGAATTCACCATTGCTCAAATGCTGATACATCGAGCGCGCTTCCAAGCTCTTGGGGTACAGGATAACTAGAACAGTAAAACTTAGTACCCTCATGGCGCTCACATTCCAGAGAGGAAGACCGTTAAAAAAACTAATCAGGTAGGGGTGCCTGGGTGGCTTAGTGTAAGGGTCCAACTTTTGATTTTGGTTCAGGTGATGATCAAGGGTTGGGAGGTGGACACCCCCCTCGCCCCACTGGGCTCTGTGCTGGGCACGGAGCCTGCTTGAGATTTTCTCTCTCCCTCTGCGCCTCCCACGCCTGCTTGCTCTCTCTTTCAAAATTAAAAGAAGAAAATCAATCAAGTAAATCCGACGATGGCACACGCTGTGGTGCAGAATACCACAGGAAAGGGAGGTCAGGTATGAAGAACGGGGCTATGTATTTCCAGATAGGGGGCTGGGAGAAGGAGTTCGGAGGGAAGAACAGGCGGAGAAGTCCTACGGCGGGAATATCCTCGGCCTCTGAGAAGCAGCAAAGCGTTCAGAAGGGGCCGTGGGATGAGCACAGGGTGAGGGAAGCGTGGCGGGTGGCGCACGAGAGGAAAGGCCGTCTGACCTTGACTCCAAGAGAGATGACCCGGAGGCGATTGGGAGGAGGGCGTTAAAGCCGCTGGCCTTCACCTTGTTGACCTGTTCTCATTCCTGGGCTGGGCACGGGCTGGAGGATGCTCCCGGCGAGAGGAAGAAGGCAGGTCACCTGTGTAATCCCTGGTGGACAGACGCGCTGTTCGCTGGATTTCCCGGCAAGGAGACTCCTGGTATTTGCGAAGAGGAAAGTCTTCTACGCAAGGCTTCTCGCAAGACCGCCTCCCTGGTCTGGGATTGCTTGTGGTGACAAACTCAGAATCTGTGGATTTATGAAGCATGACTCTGTGGAAAATGTCACAAGCCCTAGAATGATCTGAGACTAAAACAGGGACATGTCACTAACTAACCAGTTCCTGCTCTGTGACGTGACCCAGAAACCCTACTTTGACTCTGGCCCAGAGAGCGTGTTTCTGATGTGGAGGGAGCCAGGCGCCACAGGGTGTCCCAGAGCGCTGCTTGTGTTCCCTGGGTCTCTGAAATTATTAGGAAAGCTTGATACTGGATAAGCTCTCTAATATGTGCCAGTTTGATTTGGTGATTCCCCGTTTGGTGGTTTTGTTTGGATACAAGTAGTTAGTTCTGGAGCTGATCCCAGGAAACACAAGCGAAGGAGCAGGGAAACTGAGGCAGGGAGGGGAGAAAAGCCGATGAAGGACACAACACTGTGTGAGCTCCGCTGTGAACAACATGTGTAATCCTTTCGGAGATGCTCTGAGGACCAGGGATGCTTTTTTTTTTTTTTTTAAGACTTTATTTATTTATACATGAGAGACAGAGAAAGAGGGAGGCAGAGGGAGAAGCAGGCTCCCCACGGAACAGGGAGCCCAGTGCGGGACTAAATGCTGTGACCCTGGGATCACGACCTGAGCCAAAGGCAGAGGCTTACCTGACTGAGCCACCCAGGCACCCAAAGAAACAGGAATCTGATAAACTTCAGACGGGTGCCATTGAAGAACTGAGCGGAATGTCGTGCTCAAGGTGATGTTTTAAAAGGGTCCTTTGACTATTACTTTAAAAACAAACTCTATAATGGCAAGAATAGAAGCAAGGAGACCGTTCGAGGGCTCTTTCCGTGGTCCTGGTGAAGTTGATGATGATTTGGACCACTTGGGGGTGTTGAAAGTGGTCCAGAGGACTTTGGGAGGAGACAGGTACGTCGTTCAATGGGAGGTCTGGTCGGAAGATACGTGTTTATGATCGGTTGCATACTGATGCATACTAGAGAAGAGTGAATGTAGAGAGAAAAGGAAAGAGGTCAAGATCCAAGCTCTGGAGCCTTCTAAAATGAAGAGGTTGGTGAGATGAGAAGGCACTGGTAAAGGCGTCTGAGAAGGAGCAAAACCAAACAAGAGAAGTATCCAGAAGCCTATTGGTGACAGTGTTTCCAGAAGGAGCAAGGGGTGCCCTTTAAGGTCATGGAGTCTGTGCTGCTTCAAGGTCATGTGAAATGTGCCTGAGAAGGGCACATTAGCTCTAAGTGTGTGCAAGTCACTGGGGCCGTGGCAAGAGCTGTCTGGTTGGAGCAGTGAGGGTGAAGCCTTGACTGAGGCGAACTCTAGGGACCGGATGAGAGAAAGTGGAGATGCAGAGGAGAATTCTGTTGAGTTCTGCGCTTTAGGGTGGCAGAATATATAGGGGAGGTATTTGGCAGAGGGTGTGGGTTTGAGAGCGGGTCTTTTTGTTGCTCTGTGTTCCAAAGATGGAAATATTATAGCCTGTTTTAATGCTGAAGGGAGTGTTCTAGTCGGGGAGGGGGTGTAATGTGGGACGTGATGAGAGCAGGTCTTGGGGTGATGTTCCTGGGAGGGAGAGAGGGGGATGGGCTCCAGCTCAGAGAGGAGGGTCTGGTTTTAGGTAAGAACAGGGGGGATTTGTCCATAGTAAAGGAGAGAACAGAACATGCAGGCACGCTGCAACTGGGTTGTGGGTAGATTTGGTGGTGGGAGCAAGTGGAAATTTTCTTTTGGCATTTCTATTTTTCTCAGTGAAATACAAAGCAATTGTCTAGTACCAAGCTCTTCCAAGTGTAGTCCACAGAGGAGTTATACCAGGGTCATGTGGGAGTTTATGGAAAATGTACAATCTTGGGCTTCACTTTAGATCTCCTGAATTAGAATCTTTATTTTAATAGGAACTCTCAGGTGAGTCTCACAAACATTAAAGTTTGAGAAGCACTGGTCTAAACTCGTGCCCCTCAACACATGGCCCACACACCACAGCTCATCTGCTAATGATGTTTGCCACTGGCCTACAGTAAGATTTGTGAAGAAACTGAGAGTACTTGTTCAATAACTTTTGTAGAAATTTGACGTTGCGGTGACATTGACGCATGAGATCGCGGGCCTCACCTTGAACAACCGAAGAGCACTTCGGGCGGTGCAGAACCCAAGAGGCGAGTCCTATGGGATGCAAGGTATGTTCTCGGTCGGGGCAGCAGGACTGTGTTACAATGTGTGGTTTTGAGAATTAATTTGCCGGTTATAAGGTTCATGAAAGGTAGAATGCATTTCTTTGGAGATTTAAATTTAACAATAAATTATTGGATGAACTGTTAAAACTGATGATGGATTGGAGATGAATTTTGAAACCAATTCTTTGGCTGCACCGTCTCTAGCACCTGAGGCCCCGAGATCTCTTCCTCCTATGACCTGCAATCTCTGCCTTCTCACTCCGTGCTCCGCCAGAGCCTCTTACTCCTTAGAGAAAAGAGGGGCTCGCTGTTTGTTGTACAAATATGGCTCCATGCGGCTGGAGAGAGATACTTGGTTTTTGTATCCAGTGTTAGTGTGTGCGTACGTGTGCTGATATGAGTCCAATAATGATTCCTTTGACCGAAGTGTGTCATAAAGAATTTGGCTTTGGCCAAAGAGAGGTCTGGCCTTTGCCCTTGGCTTCTGGGGAGTGATCTACGTCATACCTGACAAGAATGTCTTTGTTCGGGGCAGAGGTTGCTGTCACCGATGTTTTAGGATAGAAACTGGTCATGCCAGAATGATCGAACATGTGATTTAGGGGTTGGGGATCATGCGATATCAGTCTACCTGGAAGCTAAATTCAAACACTTAAGAAGTCAGTGACTCGGGCAGTCATGCCTACATAATAGAACCCCAATAAAATCTCTAGACTGAAGCTCAGGCGAGAATCCCTGGCCAGCAGCACTCTACATATTGTCACACGTCAGTGCTGGGAGGGTAACATGTCCTGAGGACAATGGAAACATTGCGTTTGGAACCCTTCTAGACCCTGCCCTTTCATCTTTTTCTTTGGTCGATTTTAATTCATATCCTTTTCTGGTAATAAACCATGTGAGCATAATAGCTTCAGGTGAGTTCATTGTGAGTCCTTCTAGCTAATTACCGAGCCTGTGGGTAGTTTTTGGAACCTCCTAAACTTGGCAGTTGGTATCAGAAGAGAGGATGGTCTCATGTGGATTCTTCTTCCCAGTGTGTAGTCGGACACTGTCTTAGTTTGCTCAGGATGCCATAATAAAATACTGTAGGGTGTTTGAAACAACAGATTTTATTTTTCTCCTTGTTTTGGAGGCTGGTGAGTGTTTACTTCCTGGTGGGAGCTCTCTGGCTGACAGACGCCCACCTTCTCTCTGTGCTCACGTGATGGAGAGATACCTCTGGCCACCAGAAATACCACATCAGGGTCTCCTTATTCTTGACCCCATTTAACCTTAAGCACCCCTCAAAGGCCCCAACTCCAGTACAGTCTGTGGTGTATATGGGGGTTGGTTAGGGTTTCAATGTATGAACCTAGAGGGGGGCACAATTCAGTCCACGGGAGACGCTAACTCCTCGCAGTGGGGTCATAAGTCCCGGACAGACTTGACCGTGCAGGGACTGGGCTCTTAGCCTCACGTTGGACTGCCTCTGGGAAAGAGGGATCAGGTAACAAGGGGTTACTTAAAAGTCCATGTGAAACATTATGCTCAGTGGAAGAAGCCGGACATAAACGGACAAAGATTACATGATTGCACCCATGCGAGCTACCCGGAAGAGTCAAATTCACAGAGCGAGCGAGTAGAACGAAGAGGCCATGGCGTGCGGTGAACGGGGAGTTACTGTTTGATGGCTGGGAAGGTTCGATCTGGCCTGATGGAAAGGTTCTGGAGATGGGTGGTGGCTATAGTTGCACAAAAATGTGAATGTGCTTAAAGCCACTGAACTCTATACTTAAAAAGGGTCAAAATGGCAAGTTTCACGTGATGGATATTTTACCACAATTTTAAAAAGTCCACATGATCCGTCAACCCATTACAGTCGCGGTCACTGCATGGAGTTAGAATCCAACCAACCGGCAGCCCGGACAGTCTACGGCAGTGGGGGCAGGGCTGCTTTTCCCCTTCAAATCTAGCTCGCCTCTTTTGATTTATGGGTGGGTGTTCAGCCAGTACTGTTGTGCACTGAAACAGAGGCGGCTCATGTCCCCCAAACCCACTTCCTCCCCTCCCTGGGTGTATAGTCAGACCAGGTTTCCAAGGTAGAAGCGGCCACACCACTGAGTGTGGCCCGCGTCCCATGAGGGGGAGCTCCTATTGTAGTGTCTACCATGACCAAAGAGAGGGTTCCGAGGACTCAGAAGAGGCTGGATTTTTGTAGGTCAAGAAATAAGTTTATACTAAGTAAAAGCCCGTTTTTTGCTTTTATTTGTTTGTTTTTTCTGTTATGGGAGCTTAGGTTGCTTTAATTCCTGTACGCGCTCTTTGGGAAAGTTGTTTCCGCTGGGATCTGCTGCAAAGAAAGAGCTAGACGTCCAGGTACTTCTATTATAGAAGCATTACTATGATAAGGAAATCCGTTCCCTCTCCAAAAAGCAAATAGAAATCTTTTTCTTGAAACCTATTTCTAAAAAAAAATTGACATCGGGACATATCTAGTAATAGATTTTAACAGATATTATACAGTAGGGTATTAAAATGAAGTGTGAGATACTGGACCCGTTCCTGCATGGACACAAAAATAGCACTATGGCTTGTCACACTGTAAAAAAAAACATAGCTTTCTTTAAAAGCCAAAGTTAAGGAAAAAAATACAGCATTTCAAGATCCTATTAAATTATGTGTACTGCCTCAGCATTTATATAAAGCTTTGTCATAGTGAAATATTTCAAATATATAAGAAAAATGTGTGATTATTGAACCATATATTTCAGTGTGGGAGGAAACCCTAATTATAAAACAGGTATTAGAGAGCCCCTGGGTGCCTCAGAGGTTAAGCATCTACCTTCGGCTCAGGTCCTACCCTGGGGTCTTGGGATCGAGTCCCACATCGGGCTCCCTGCTCCGGGGGGAGCCTGCTTCTCCCTCTCCTTCTGTCCCTCCCTGCCACTGGTGCTCTCTCTTGCGCTCTCTTTCTCTCTCTCTCTCAAACAAATAAAATCTTTTAAAAAATTAATCAGGTGCATGGAGCACTGGGTGTGGTACAAAAACAATGAATACTGTTATGCTGAAAATTTAAAAAAAATCAGGTATTAGAAATTCGATATGATGAAGCTGTTTTGTTTTTCTCCTCTGTATTTTGAATCTATTTGCACACTCAGTGTGTCCCTCTGCTGTCTTCCAGTGGGACGTGGAAGATCCCACATGGGAAATCCCCCTGGTTCCTGAGCCTCTGCATGTCTGGGCATCCTCTGTGTTAGGCCACACCGCGTTCCCAGTCTTCGTACTCCTCCGGGCCTCGGGGTGTGCAGCACAGGAACTGGAGAGGCTATTCTGGGAAAGAGGAAACCGTGTGTTTCCACACTCCCCTCTTTCCGGAGACCCTGCTCCAGGTCAGCATTCTGGCGTAAAACTTTTTAGAGGAGGGTGCTGTGAGGGTGCCCGGGTCCGACAGTGGCTCAGAAGCCCCAAACCAACTGAAAATCCCGTTTCCTGATACCACAGTTCTAGAATCTCTGTTGTCAGCATGTTTATTTATTAATTTCCTCGGTGGACATTATCGAGCCCAAGGCAAGGAGGGATAATAGGGCAGCTTAGCTCTCAAAGCCCCACAGCGTGCGGGGTGAGCCGTGGGGTTGTAGGGTCCGAGGGCGTCCGCGGATGTAGGTGTCCGAGGGGCATGACCGGTGGGCGCCGTGCTCATCCCGTGCTCATCCCGTGCTCATCCCGCTGGAAGGAGGAGGTCGGGGACGCGCAGAGGGTGCCCGGGCCAAGTTATAAAGGCAAGTCGGAGCAGACGCAGGGAAATGGGGGCTTCAGCCCAGGATTGATGTCAGAAAGGGTCATAAATCCAAGGACTGGTCAGGGGTGGGAGGGACAGCAGAGGAGGCTGACGGGGGAGGGCAGGGGCGGAGGCGCGAGGGGCAGCGGTCAGATCTGAGCTCTTCACGTGGCAGATGGAGGAAATAGTTTATCCACAGTGCTGCACCCCACAATACCTGGAGTCGTCAGTCTGTGGTCACGAGGGCACGTTAGGAAGGGGGGCCCATCCGGCTGGTCGCAGGCGATACTCAAGACAGAAGTAATTGTTTCCGACCCCGGAAATACGGAGGCGGGCTACGGTGCGGGAGCGGCGGGGACGCAGATTGAACACGGTGGAGGGAGGAGTTAAATCGCTCGTTGCCGGCGGATGGCAGGGAGAGGCGGGGGCGGCAAGGGTAACGCGCTGGCTCTGGGCGCACGAGATGATCGGGTCGGAGTGGTGGCGCCCGTCGCTGTGACAGGTGTGGCTGGAGCAGGCGCGGCGAGGGCACACGTGAGTGCGCGCGGGCGTGCGCGGGGCTGGGCACGGAGGAGGGAGATTTTCTCTGGACACGGATACTGCCGGGAGATCAGCCTTGCTCCTCCCTTAAACTAAAGCCGTCCTCCCTGAAGGAAGGCGGTGGACGCGGAGCGAGAGGCCCAGCGCGTCTACACCGCCGCTGGGGGGTGGCCGGGAGCACCGGGGGAGCCGCAGGACGGCGCTGGTTCCTGCGCGAGCGTGTCGCTCCCTGCGTCCCTTCGCTCGGATTTGCACACGCACCAAGCAAGCTTATGATCGCAGGAGGTTCTCCAGTCTCCCCCCCGAGGAAGCGACACACGCAGGCTGAGGCCAGACAGTGGTTTTCTCACCAGAAGTGCGTCAGTTCTCCGGATCGTTCTACATTAGTCGCCTGAGTTTGGTGATCCTGGGTGAATCCTCAAACACGGTCACTTCAGGGTGTCCGGACAAATCGGAGGGCAGCTCCGGTGACAGCCCAGTTCGAACAGCCAGCTGGTCTTTCCAGGCCCCAAATCCAAGTGATTTTAACGCCACTCATTGAGGCCAAGCCAACGGAGCCAGGATGTTCTGCAGCCGCCACGTGCTGTCACGGAGCCCCCCCCCCCCCCCCCCCCGTGTCCCAGCCGAGGGTGTGTGACCATCCGGAGGAGCCAGCCCTGCTGTTTAACAAGCCTGATGCGCGGCGCTGCTCTGGGGCTTCCGCCCTCGGCTGACCGGGAATGCGTAGAGTCTGGAAAATGAAAACGGGTGGATTAGCCGCAAACACATCGTGGCTTCGCATGCAGCTTCGTCCACGAACACATCGCCTTCAGAGGTGTAGCCCTTTAACGTGCATGTAAGAAAATGCTCTCGAAAGCAACAAAACCACCTCATTCATTCGTTCACTCATTCATGCAGTTGCTTGTTAGCTGTCACCGTGAGCCTGTGTGTGCTGAGCGCTGGGGCTGTCACGGAGGGTGGGGCGGGGTTCCACCGGGTGCAGCTCCGCGGGTGGCCCAGCACTCCGAGGGTGGGACGGAAGGCAGGTGGTCGTGTGACTGAGCTCTGATTCCTCGGAAGACTCTCCATCTGCATGTGTCATTTGCCCGGAAAGCTGTTTCCCTGGGAATGTCCTGGGAGCGGGACATTGATATTTCAGATTCCAAACGAGAATCACAGAGCCGTGCGCTGCTATTTGCAACTTCATTTTCAGAAATGTCAGTTCAAGTTTACATGTAAGCATGAGCATGTCTACGTGAGCACCTGCGCATAGCTGCTCAGTTCAGCTACTTAGAAACATTAGGCAGAAGAAAGGATGATCATTAGGTTAAAAAAAAAAAAAAAAGGATGATCATTAGGTAAAAACAGTCCTCCAAACACAGGAGTCCTGTGTATCTCCTATGCTGATTTTTTTTTTAAGTTTAAGACTTTTTTTTTCTTGAGTATTATAAAAGAGTAAAAAGAGCAATCCAGGTATTTATATTTTTATTTAACATATATTTTTATTTAAAGAGAAGCATAGCTTGGTTGAACATTTGCTCATCACTATATGAGGGAATGTGACTTGGGTTTGACTGAGCCATCCCTGTGTCCGTAGTTCACAGCCTCTTCTGCATCTTGGACAGTCCTTATCCATTTTCTTTTTCAAAATACTCATTTTCCTTTCTCATGCCTCAGTCACCCGTGTGCTCTTCACAGTTTTGTGGTGTTAATTTTTTTTTCAGACTGAACTCCTCACCTTAGTACCTATGGATAAGGCTGTAATTCACAGTTCTCCAGGAGCCCAGTGAAGTCAGTAAACAGCCAACAAAGGCTTTCAGAAACTCTTGGAAAACAAAGGAGAAAGATGCTTCAGTTAAAACTTGCAATAACAGAAAACACTAGTAGCACAACAGTTCTCAAATAAACCATAGAAATCAGAAGTCCTCTTGGGGCACCTGGATGGCTCAGTTGGTCGAGTGTCTGCCTTTGGCTGGGGTCATGATCGCAGGGTCCTGGGATCAAGTCCTGCATCGGGCTCTCTGCTCAATGGGAAGCCTGTTTCTCCCTTTGCCTGCTGCTGTGCCTGCTTGTGCTCTATCTCTCTGTCAAATAAATAAAATCTTAAAAAAAAAAAAAAGAATCAGAGTCCTCCTATCAAAAAAAGGAGGAAGGACTCAAAGAAGTAAATCACAAATGAGAGAGGAAAAATAACTACCAACATCAGAGAAATACAAACAACTATTAGAGAATATTATGAAAAACTACATGACAACAAATTAGACAACCTAGAAGAAATGGATAAATTCCTGGAAACATATCACCTAGTAAAACTGAATCAAGAAGGATATTAGAATACTTAGGAATAAATTTAACCAAGATGGTGAAAGACCTGTACTCTGAAAACTATAGAACACTAAAAAAAAAATCGAAGATGCCCCCCCCCCAAAAGGAAGGACATTCCACGCTTGTGGATTGGAACAAATATTATTAAAAATGTCTGCATTGCCCAAAGCAATCCACACATTTAATGCAATCCCTATTGAAATACCAATGGCATCTTCCACAGAACTAGGCCAAAAATTCCTAAAATTTGTATGGAATCTCAAAAGACCTTGTATACCCAAAGCAATCTTGAAAAAGAAAAAGTTGGAGGCATCACAATTCTGGACTTCAAGTTATATTACAAAACTGTAGTAATCAAATCAGTATGGTACTGGCAGAAAAACCAGACACAAAGATCAATGGAACAGAATTGAAAAACCAGAAATAAACCCTCAATTTTATGGTTAATTAATCTTTAACAAAGCAGTTAAGCATTCCAATGGTAATTCCAGTGGGAATAGGATAGTCTCTTCAACAGATGGTGTTGGGAAACTAGACAGCTACATGGGAAAGGATGAAACTGCACCACGGTTTTATACCAGACACAAATATAAATTCAAAATAGATTAAAAACCTAAATGTGAAACCTGAAATTATAATATCCAAGAAGAGAACACAGGCAACAATTTCTCTGACATTGACCATAGTCACTTGTTTCTAGATAGTTCCCCTAAGGCAAGGGGGAAAAAAAAGGCAAAAGTAAACTATTGGAAACACATCAAAATAAGCTTCTGCAGAGTGAAGAAAACAGTCAATAAAACTAAAGGGCAACTTACTCAATGGGAGAAGATACTTGCAAATGATATATCCGATAAAGGGTTAGTATTCAAAATATATAAAGAACTTATATAATTCTTATAAAATTCAATACTTCCCCAAATAATCGAATTAAAAAAATGAGAAGAAGACATGAACAGATATTTCCCCAAAGAGGATATACAGGTGGCCAACAGACACATGAAAAGATGCTCACCATCACTTATGATCAGGGAAAATAATCAAAACTACAGTATCACCTCACACCTGTCAGAACAGCTAAAATCAACAAGACAAGAAGCAGGTGTTGGCAAGGATGCAGAGAAGGGGGAGCCCTCTTGTACTGTTAGTGGGAATGCAAGCTGATGCAGAAATTGTGGAAGCCAGTATGGGGGTTCCTCAAAAAATTAAAAATGCAACTATACTACAATCCAGGAATCACACTACTGGGTTTTTATCCAAAGAATATAAAACCAGTAAATCAAAGGGATACAAGCACCCCTACATTTATAGTAGTAGTATTCACAATAGCCAAACTATGGAAGCAGCTCAGTTTCCATTGAGAGATGAATGGATAAATGTGGTATGTATACACAATGGAATATTACTCAGCCATATAAAAGAATGAAATGTTGGCATTCGCAACAACACAGGTGGAGCTAGAGAGTATAATGCTGAACAAAATAAGTCAGAGAAAGACAAATGCCATATATCACTCACATGTGGAATTAAAGAAACAAAACAAATGACCAAAAGAAAACAAAGAGTGAGTGAGTGAGAGAGAGAGAGACAGACAGACAGACAAACCAAGAAAGTCTATTAACTGTAGAAAACAAACTGACGGCTACCAGGGAGGAGGTCGATGGGGAGTCCGGGAAAGTAGGGGATGGGAATTACAGAACAACAAAAAATTACATTGAGGTCATTCTGAATACATTTGGTGAAATCTATCTTTTTATTGTTAGTTTCTATTTGGACTCTTCTGCATTCTTTTCTTTCTATTCTTGCCTTTTAGTGACTCAATTATTTTTTAATCTGCTTCCCTCCCATTTACTAGCTTATTGGCTATATATCATTTTATTACTCATTTAATGATTGCCCTATGGATTATAATATACATCCTTGGTTTACTAAACTCTGAAATTAAAAAAGTCTCATTCTTTCTTGGACGAAGAAGGCCCTGTAGAACAAGGGGACTCCATTTACTTCTCACTTCCCTGTGCTTACTGTCTCGTGTGGCCATAAAAAATAAGTATTTATTTACACAGATCAGATTTGTTTAAATGTGCCCACATACTAATGCTTTTTGTTAATTTTCATTCTTCTTTGTCTCAGAACTTCCATCTGGGTTAACTGCCTTCTGCATGAGGAAGAATGTTTCATGTTTCTTTTGGTGGGTGAAAAAAACCTTCCGTTTTCTTTGCTTGAAAATTATTTGACTTCAGCTTTGCGCAGTGGCAGTATCGTAGCCAATGAGGTTTATCCGAGGCGCGATTATTGCTGATTGAAAATTATTTGACTTCATCATCCCCGTTTGAGAGTATTTTTCCTATGTAAAGAATTCTAGGGAGGCCGTTATTCCAGCCCTCTGAAATTGTTACTCATTCCACTGTCTGCTGGGTTCCATTATTTGTTGAGAGCTCAGCCATCACTTACACTGCTCCTTCTTTGAAGGTAATGTGTATTTTTAAAAGATCTGTCTAATTTCATTGTCATTGGTAGTTAGCTGTTTTACTATGGTGTGCCTAGGAGTGGTTTTCTTTGTATTCGTCTTGCTTGGGGTTCATAAAATTTTTTAATCTTTGGGTTCATATCTTTCATTGGTTTTGAAAATGAAGGTGGCTAAACTGGAAGCAACAACAATCCCAAACCATCTGACTTCAGAGACAGAGACCACCTGCAAGCCCCCCGATGCGGTTGGACTGTTTCCAGTTCATCCATACTCCTCATACACTATCCTTCACAGTCCCAGTTGCGAGCCTGGGGCTTGTAGGGGCCCATCTCACTTAGTGTATCTGATTTCCAGTATCTCATTTCTAGTCCCTTGAGTCCACTGAACACGCTGTTCAACATCTGTGCTTTTAGAATCAGCAGATGCCTCTGAGGAGAAGTGGCTGCAAATTCTTACCTCACGTCTCTCAGTTTTGTCCCTCATTTTGACCATGAAATTTTCTTCCCTCCCTATTTCTGATACATTCAAACAAACTTCGTATTTAACCTTTTCTCAGCTTTTTAACTGGTTTTCTGTAACGGGATTGATCAGTACTACCTATGCAATCATTGTAGGAAGCACAATATTCCATAAGTTTAAAATATAGCATTTCACTTTTGTCTTTCTCTTTTCTAAACTCTGAAGTCCCTGAAAGGACAAATGATCTTACTGATTTTGGATGGCTAGCACTCAGCACAGAAATTGGAGTACAATACAGGATTATTAGATATTTGTTGAATAAATGAATAAGCATAAATTCTGCTTGGAATTGGTGGCAATTAATGTTAATTGTTCCTACCCTTTACCAGAAACTGGAAGAGTGTCATTCATGAACAGCAGTATCTCTACCAAGGGGAGGGCAGTGGGAGCTGACCCCACTAAATGTAGTCATTTGATTAAAATTTAGACCAACCAATTTTTTTTTCCTCAAGATGAGTATTTTGTCATTGACATTGTTTAGAATTGCTAGTAGTGATCATCATAGTAAAAAGCACATGATTTCAGTTATTCTTTGTTTTAAAGTTCCAGTATAAAGGATGCCTTACTAACTGCAAAGTAGGGTGGCCTGCCCCTACCACATAACCCTTATTGTGGCTGGCTCATGACAGTGGAGGCAAAGGAGATGATTGTGGGGGACAGTCCAGTTGGGTGTATGGAAGGATTGTGTCCATGTAAGTGAGGGGTCAGCTTGGACACACTTCATGTCCTGCCCTTTACTGGGACTCAGAGAAATATTTTTCAGGATTGGATTGTTTTTAACTACACTTCTAATGTTGAGATGGACCAGAGCACAATCAGGCAAATGTTAAAGAATTGTTTGGTCCAACTGGAGTGATCCCATATTTGAATTTGCTTTCTTTTTATTTTTCTTCTTTAAATTTAAATTTAATTAGACAGATATAGTACATCATTATTTTCAAATGTAGTGTTCAATAACTTATCAATTGTGGATAACACCCAGTGGTCATCACATCATGTGCCCTTCTTAGTGCCCATTACCCAATTACCCCATCCCCCCACCAACCTCCCCTCCAGCAACCCTCAGTTTGTTTCCTATAGTTAAGAGTCTCTCATGGTTTTTCTCCCTCTCTGATGACTTCCCATTCTATTTTCCCTCCTTTCCCCTCTGATCCTCTGCACTGTTTCTTATATTCCACATGAATGAAACCACATGATAACTGTCTTTCTGTGATTGATTTATTTCACTCAGCATAATACTCTCCAGCTCCATCCACGTCAGTGTAAATGTTAAGTATTCATTCTTAATACTGATGGCTGAGTAATATTCTATTGTGTATACATACCACATCTTCTTTGTCCATTCATCTGTCGATAGATGTCTCAGCTCTTTCCGCAGCTATCGTGGACATTTCTGCTATAAGCCCTGGGGAGCAGATGCCCCTTCAGATTACAACATTTGTATCTTTGGGGTAAATACCAAGTAATTCAATTGCTGAGTTGTAGGGTAGCTCAATTTTTAACATCTTGAGGAACCTCCGTACTATTTTCCAGAGTGGCTGTACCAGCTTGAATTCCCACCAAGAGTGTAAGGGTGTTCCCCTTTCTCTACATCCTCACCAACATTTGTTCCCTGTTTTGTTAATTTTAACTATCTGACTGGTGTGAGGTGGTATCTCATTGTGGTTTTGATTTGTATTTCCCTGGGACCAAGGGATGTGGAGAATTCTTTTCATGTATCTGTTGGTCATTTGTATGTCACCTTTGGAGAAATATCCATTCATGCCTTCTCCCATTTCTTGACCGGATTCTTTGTTGTTGTTGTTGTTGTTTTTGGTGTTGAGTTTTGTAAGTTCTTTATAGATTTTGAACACTAGCCCTTTATTATATACATCATTTGTAAATATCTTCTCCCATTCTGTAGGTTGCCTTTAGTTTTGTTGACTTTCTCTTACTGAGCAGAAGCTTTTTATCTTGATGAAGTCCCAACAGTTCATTTTTGCTTTTGTTTTCCTTGCTTTGGAGACGTGTCTAGCAAGCAGTTGTTGTGGCCTAGGTCGAAGAGATTGCTGCCTGTGTTTTCCTCTAGGATTTCGATGGATTCTTGTCTCACGTTGAGGTCTTTCATCCACTTTAAGTTTGTCTTTGTGTATGGTGTAAGAAAATGGTCCTGTTTCATTCTTCTACATGTGGCTGTCCAATTTCCCTAGCACCACTTATTGAAGAGACTGTCCTTTTTCCATTGGAAATTTTTTTCTGCTTTGTTGAAGATTAGTTGACCATTGAGTTGAGGGTCTCTGGGCTCTCTGTTCGGTTCCATTGATCTGTATATCTGTTTTTTGCCAGTACCATACTATCTTGATCATTACACCTTTGTAATGAATTCTGGCATTGTGATGTCCCCAGCTTTGGTTTTCTTTTTCAAAATTCCTCTGGCTATTCAGGATCTTTCCTTGTTCCATACAAATTTTAGTTTATTTGTTCCAGCTCTGTAAAAAAAGTTGATGGTACTTTGGTAGGGATTGCATTAAATGTGTAGATTGCCCTGGGCAGCATAGACAATTTAACAATATTTATTCTTCCAATCCCTGAGCATGGAATGTTTTTCCATTTCTTTATGTCTTCCTTAATTTCTTTCATAAGTATTCTGTAGTTTTTAGAGTACAGATCCTTACCTCTTTGGTTAGGTTTATTCCTAGGTATCTTGTGGTTTTTGGCGTAATTCTAAATGGGATTGATTCCTTAGTTTTTCTTTCTTATGTCTCATTGTTAGTATATATACAGAAATGCAACTGATTTCTGTGCATTGATTTTATATCCTGTATGATTTCTGGTAACTTTGAGGTGGAGTCTTTTGGGTCTTCCCCATAAGGTATTATGTCCTCTGCGAAGACAGAGAGTTTGACTTCTTCTTTGCATCTAATTTGGATGTCTTTTATTTCTTTTTCTTTTTGCTTTCTGATTGCTGAGGATAGCATTTCTAGTACCAAGTTGAACAATAGTGGTGAGAGTGGGCATTCTGGTTGCGTTCCTGACCTTAGGGGAAAAGCTCTGAGTTTTTACCCATTGAGAATTATATTCATTGTGGGCTGTTCATAGGTATCTTTTATGATATTGAGGTATGTACTCTCTATTGCTACACTGTGGAGAGTTTTAATCAAGAAAAGATGCTATATTTTACCAAATGCTTTTTCTGCATCAGTTGAGAAGATCATATGGTTCTTGTCCTTTCTTTTATTAATGTGATGTATCACATTGAGTTGCAAATGTTGAACCACTCTTGCAGCCCCTGAATAAATCCCACTTAGTCATGGCGAATAATCCTTTTAATATACTGTTGGATCCTATTGGCTAGTATCTTGGTGAGAATTTTGGCATCCATGTTCATCAGGGATATTGTCTGTATTCTCTTTTTTGGTGGGGTATTTGTCTGGTTTGGGGATCAATGTAATGCTGGCTTCATAGAGTTTGGAAGTTTCCTTCCATTTCTATTTTTTGAAACAGCTTCAGAAGAATAGGTATTAGTTCTTTAAACATTTGGTAGAATTCCCCTGGAAACTATCAGGCTCTGGACTCTTGTTTGTTGGGAGATTTTTGATTACTCCTTCAATTTCTTTGCTGGTTATGGATATGTTCAGGTTTTCTATTTCTTCCTGTTTCAGTTTTGGTAGTTTGTCAGTTTCCAGGAATTCATCCATTTCTTCCAGACTGCCTAATTTGTCAGCATATAGTTTCTCATAATATGTTCTTAAAATTATATTTTCTTGGTGTTGGTCATGATATCTCCTCTTTTCATTCATTTTATTAATTTGAGTCCTTTCTGTTTTTTTTCGATAAGTCTGGATGGGGGTTTATTGATCTTATTAATTCTCACAAAGCACAAGCTTCTAGTTTTGTTGATCTGTTCTACTGTTCTTCTGGTTTCTATTTCATTGATTTCTGTTCTAATCTATATTATTTCTCTTCCCCTGCTTGATTTAGGCTTTATTTGGTTTTCGTTTTCTAGGTCCTTTACATGTAAGGTTAGCTTGTGCATTTGGGATTTTTCTAACTTTTTTTGAGAGATGCTTGGCTGGCTATGTACTTTCTTCTTAGGACTGACTGCCTTTGCAGTATACCATAGGTTTTGAATAGTTATGTGTTTTTTTTTCCTTTCCTTTTCTTTTTTTTTTTAAATTTTATTTATTTATTTGACAGACAGAGATCACAAGTAGGCAGAGAGGCAGGCAGAGAGAGAGAGAGAGAGGGGGAAGCAGGTTCCCTGTGGAGCAGAGAGCCTGATGCGGGGCTCGATCCCAGGACCCTGAGATCATGACCTGAGCCGAAGGCAGCGGCTTAACCCACTGAGCCACCCAGGCGCTCCTGAATAGCTATGTTTTCAATTTCATTTTATTTCCATGAGTTTTAAAAATTCTTTAATTTCCTGGTTGACCCAGTAGGATCTTCTTTAACCTCCAAGTGTTTGATTTCCTTCCACATATCCTCTTGTGATTGACTTTTAAGTTTCAAAGCATTATGGTCTGTAAATATGCAGGGAATAATCCCAATATTTTGGTATCAGTTGAGACCTGATTTGTGACACAGGATGTGATCTTTTCTGGAGAAGGTTCCATGTGCATTTGAGAAGAATGTGTATTCTGTTGCTTTAGGATGGAATTTTCTGTTCATAATCATGAAGTCCATCTGGTCCAGCGTGTAGTTCTAAGCCCTTGCTTCCTCGTTGATTTTCTGCTTCGATGATCTGTCCATTGCTTTGAGTGGGGGTGTTGAGGTCCTCTACTATTATTGTATTACTATCAATGTGTTTCTTTAAATTGGTTAGTAATTGGTTTATAAAATTGGCCTTTCCCAAGTTAGGAGCATAAATATTTATAGTTGCTAGATCTTCTTGTTGGATAGACCCTTAAATATGATATAGTCTTCCTCTTCATCCCTTACTACAGTCTTTAGTTTAAAATCTAATTTGTCTGATATGAGGATTGCTACTCCCAGCTTTCTTTTGATGTCCATTAGCATAATAAATTGTTCTCTACCTCCTCACATTCAATCTGGCGGTGTCTTTAGGTCTAAGATGAGTCTCTTGGAGATAGCTTATAGATCGTTCTTGATTTTTTAATCCAATCTGATACACTGTGTCTTTTGATTGGAGCATTTAGCCCATTTACATTCAGAGTAACTATTGAAAGATACGAATTTAGTGCCATTGTATTACCAGTAAAGTTCCTGTTTCTGCCTATTGTCTCTGTTTCTTTCTGGTCTATGTTACTTTAGAGTTTTGTCTTCACTTACAGGCTCTCCTTTAATATTTCTTACAGGACCCCTTAGTGATCACAAGTTCTTTTAGTTTCTGTTTGTCCTGGCAGCACTTTATCTCTCCTTCCATTCTGAATTAGATAGCCTTGCTGCATAAAGTATTCTTGGCTCCGTGTTTTTCTCATTTACTACCCTGAATATATCCTGCCAGCCCTTTCTGACCAACTGGGTCTCTGTGAATAAGTCTGGTGTCAGTCTACATCTTGCCTCCCTTGGGTTTGCTTTCCATACTGGATTGTAAGCTCCAATGAGGACCGGGACATCCATTGTTGTCTGTTACACAGCACCAAATCCAGTACTGCAGAGAACTGGTGCTTGAGAAATGTTAGTTACATCTAATAGTTCTCCTGTGTTTTCACATATAAAACAAATACATTCATTGTATTTTTCATCTTAAAACCCAGATGAATAGGAGTAAAGAATAAGTTTTTAGGGAATATATGACATCCTGATAAAAGGCCTTTTGCTTCCTGAGATATAATTTTAAGAGAAATTGGTAATATATGTTAGGAGTGCATTATTTGCTTAAAAGGGAAACAAATATTTAAAAAAGAGATGGTTTTATTTCATGAGGGAAATGATACAAAGATTAGTGAGCAGCTAGCCTAGACAGTATGGGGAGAGACCACACACACATCAAGAAATGAGAACATGAAATTCAAAGAAAGACTGAAGCTCCTTGTGCCAAAAAACTTCAGACACATAAAGCTCAGCTGAAAACACACTTTTCTTTAGTTATGATCTTATTTATCTGTTATTTTAGGTGTTGGCAGACAATGGAGTTCACCTAAACAAATATCTAGAACATACAACCCCATTAAAGAAAGAAATTTGAGCCCTTTATATCCACGATTATCTTTGCCATTGCCTAAGCATTAAGTCAGCTAGCTGACTCAAATTTTTGGCCTTTTTTTTCTTAAGCAGTTATCAACATTGAAGGTTATGGTATACTGTATTGTTTCCATTCATCCTTTCTTAGAGTCATTCTGATCCTTGAATTCTTATATTCTTTATATTCTTTTTTTTTAAAGAATTTATTTACTTATTTATTTGACAGTGAATGAGTGAGAGAGTGAACAAAATGGGGGGGAGAGGGAGAGGGAGAAGCAGACTCCCCTCTGATCAGGGAGCCCATATTCTTTATATCCTAAAGCATTCCTTACTTTTCGTCTTCATAAATTTGTTTTCAACTGTAAATGAAAAGCTCATTGATAAGTTTGTATCTTTCTAATTAACTATATTAGTCATTCATCCTATTCACTAAATAATTTGTATTCTCCACCATTCCAGAAATACTGGTAGGATTGAATATTTTAGCATTAGGCTGGGTGAGATTGTGTGACTAGTTGTGGCTGTTATATTGTGAGCAAAAGGGCATATGTTACTTCCTGGCCAGAGTTTAATTGCTTGCTGATGTAAGACCTTCCAGCAATCTCCTTTCCCTCTGGCATAGTGACAGCAATACTGGCTTGGAACTCTGAGGGGCCATAGTGAAAAGATTGTCCCCACTGACCCATCAAGTACATGCAGTCTGAACAAAAAAATAAATCTCATGGAATCCTATGGTATTTGTCCTTTTCAGTCTGACTTATTTCACTTAGCATAATACTCTCTAGGTCCATCCATGTTGTCTCAAAAGGCATGCTTTCATCTTTTTTTATGGCTGTGTAATATTTCATCATTTATATATATATCAATTTTCTTTATCCGTTCATCTATTGATGAATACTTTGGTTGCTTCCATGTCTTGGCTATTGTAAATAATACTGCAGAAAATATAGGGTGCATATATGCGTATACCTTCCTGAGTTTGTGTTTTTGTTTTCCCTGGGCAAATACTCAATAATGGAATTACTGGGTCATATGGTTTTTTTATTTTTAATTTTTTGAGGAACCTCCATACTGTTTTCCACAGTGGTTGCACCAGTTTGCATTTTCACCAACAGTGCACAAGGATTTCTTTTTCTCCACATTCTTACCAATGCTTGTTGTTGCCTATCTTCTCGATCTGAACCATTCTGACAGGTGTAAGATGATGGTGTAAAGGAACAGTGGTAGATACACTTGTGGTAGACACAGCATACTATGTAAACTTGTCAAATCACTAAATCGTATACCTGAAACTAACATAACTTTGTGTGTCACCAATACTCAAAAAAATGTGTTAGGTGCAACTAATGGATCATTGAGCACTACATAAAAAACTTTTAATAAAAGAAAGAAAAAATTACAAATAATAATAATAATAAAACTTTTGGTTTTAAGCACTAAGTGGTTTTAAGCCACTAAGATTTTGGGATTGCTTATTACTATGTTTATCAGTCAGGGTTCTACCATGAAAATAGAACAAGTAAGGCACAGACCATATTTTAGGGTTAAATCAGAAAAACTGATTTATTGTAAAGGACTGGTTTCTCCTTTGTGGGGCAGGAGCAGGGGGGGAAGCCCCAGGAACCCAGGGAAGAGCTGGTGGTATATCCCACAGGTGGAATTTCTTCCTTGTGGGGATGCCTTTATTTCTGCTCCTGCAGCCTTCCACCTGCCTGTCTCAGGCCCGGCTAGACTATCTAAAACAATCACCCTTACTTAAACTGATGATCGACTTTAATCACATCTACATAGTATCTTCCCAACAACTCCTAGGTTAATGTTTACTGAATACCTGAGGACCACATCCACCCCTGAATGGACACATACAGCTGAGCATCGCACTTGCTGTGACATGATTAGGCTATCCTAATTACATGAAAATACGAAATTAGCAAGATTTGCCTGTCAGCAGACCTTACGCTTAAATGATCTACTTCACACATCCTTTTCGTGTACTTGACTACAAACTGGCTGAGTGACAAACTTCAAAATAAGAACTTTGTTTTCAGCCCATCAATGTAATGGCAGTTTTTTAGGGCATTCTTTTCACTTTTGAATGAGTGTCCCCAGGGGGGTTACACGTGAAACAGACCACAAAAACCGTTGACCTTCTTCTTCTTTTTTTTTTTTTTTAAGATTTTACTTATTTGACAGCGAGTAGACAGCGAGGCAGGCAGAGAGAGAGGGGGAAGCAGGCTCCCCGCTGAGTAGAGCGCCCCATGTGGGGGCTCAGTCCTAGGACCCTGAGATCATGACCTGACCCAAAGGCAGAGGTTAATTCACTGAGCCACCCAGGCGCCCCCGTGACCTTCTTCTGATGTTACTAATCCTTACTCAGTTTTAGGAGGGAGAGACTCTAGACTAAATATGCCTTGATGCTGCCCCACTTCCTCTCATGGTGACATGAAGACCCGTCCTCCCTTGTCAGACTGCTTAGGGACAGTGAGACTTCCATCTTCCATAAATCCCTGTAAACTACCCACTTGCTCCAAATATTCAGCATATTATTAGCAATTTTTGCATTTATTAAGTCAATCAGAATATGTATTTAAAAAACATTTCTAAATTCATAACACAACTGCCTCTACTTAACTCAGCATGTGTTCTATGCCTCATTTTCCTCATCTAGTTACAAAAAGATGGCCTTGAGCTTCAGGAGTCCTCTTTCTTCCAGCTCGAACAGTCTCCATGTCTGTGGAGTGGTCATCTCCCGAATGCATTTTCATCGGTGTCCTTAGTGCTTCCATTTCCTCTTGCTGAGTCCAGGGTATCTGGCAACAACTGATGTGATGTTCATACTCGCAGAGGGGATCCAGAAGATTCTCTGTGGAGATCACCCAGTGTGGGCCTGTGTCTAATCGAGACATGATTACTACAGAGTTTCTGTTATTTCCTCAGAACATTCTCCTGGGGATAGCTGTGACTTTCTTTTCCAAGTGTGTTAGGTCTCTCTGGATGGCAAGGAACAGACACACAGTCAGGTTATCTCAATCATTGTGAGTTTATTTGTGTTGATACACAAGAAAGTACGAAAGATAATAAAGCAACCCAGGAACCACAAAGTCCACCCTTGTTGTTCGGGGATCAGTCATTCCTCGAGTAACCTAAAAGTAGACATGGTGAGTCAATGAGAGCTCTTGGTATGTCACCTCTGGCCATGTCACTCCTCTAAGGCAGCATCATTAGAGTGACTGCTCCTCTCTATTTTGGCTGCTCACTTCCTTTCTCTAGCTCCTGTTTGGAGGGCTCATAAAGGAGGGTTCTGTGTGGTGGGGCCAGGTGCCATCCAACAAGAACAGCACAGCTGGGATCCTCTCTCTTCCTAAGCCACCCCACTAGCCCATAACTGAAATTGAGTGATGTTGCAATTGACTGTGGTCAGTGTGGAGTGTTTCTTGGGATAGGAACATGCTTCTGCTCATGTAGGAGCCATGGATGTGGTCTCCCGAGGACTCTAGGAAAACTATAGATCTACCCAGGAAATATGGATAATAACACACAGCTTTACCCCTGGGGACAGGCAAGCTTTTGATTCCCAGTGACTCTTTCTTAGGGAGGATTTTCAAAGTGCTCTATCAATGCTGTAACTTCCCCAAAACGATGGTTTTACTACATTTTTGGGGGGGACAATGTTGCCTTTAAAAACATGTACTTTTTAGAACAGTTGATCATCTCCATTTTTTAAGCAAAAGGAAGTGGAATTGTAGATTAAGCTCTGAATCACATGTTGTTGGGTCATATTTTCTGAGTTGTCTTTAAAGATCTTCCTCCAGAATACTAGGAAGTCACAGATAATTTCAATATTTTTAATACTGGAAATTGAGGTTTTAGTCCCAAGATCTGTTGTATACTTATGAGGGGGAAATTCTAAATTAGAAACCAGGTTTGTCCATGTTTGTATCTTACAAGGAGCTTAGTATTTCTCAACTATTCCTAAGATTTCTTTCACGCATGAAAGACAGTGGGGTCCATAAAGGAACTAACAATTTTTCAACTTGTCTGAGGTCAGAAGGAATAGGTTTGATAACCACATATCCATTTTGTAAAAGGAGGAATTTTTTCCTTATTCATTTTTCTATGAAATAAAAATAAATCATAAATCCTCTTCACCCTTACTGTGATTTAACTGGACTCCTTGTCTACAATCATTTCTCATTAAATTGTTAGGCCAGTTTCTTTCTTTCTTTCTTTCTTTCTTTTTTTTTTTTTAAAGATTTTATTTATTTGACAGCACAAGTAGGCAGAGCGGCAGGGAGAGGGAGAAGCAGGCTCTCCACTGAGCAGGGAGCCCGATGTGGGCTCCAGCACAGGACCCTGGGATCATGACCTGAGCCGAAGGCAGTCACCCAACCAACTGAGCCACCCAGGCGCCCCAGGCCAACTTCATTTTAAAACCTGAAATGGTAGGATTCAGAAACAGCTGACAAAAATCAAATTACAATAGACTTGCAGATTCTTCAAGTTGGTTTGGTTAAGCCTTTGTTAAGCTCTCAAATGATAGCTCATTTGAAAAAAGTTTGCCTCCTCAGCCTTCATCCCTGCATAGAAAGGGTCCCCACTGCGTACATTTCTTTCAGGGTAAGATGTTGTCTCAAATCCAAGCGACTCTAGCAAATCATTAAGGCGGTACTCTGTGTGGGTCTCGTGAAAGGGACTGTAGTAACCACTCCCAATGTGTTGGCTTGAGTAGGTCCCCAATTACTGAGTGGCCAAATTGGAGGGGAATTTGGAGTAGCTGCTTTGGATGGCTTTCAAGGAATTCTCCAGACCTGAGATTAAATTTGGGTCTGCTGAGTGGATACCAGGTGTGTTTGATTATGGGTTGAAACCTAGAAAGAACAGAGTGTGGTGGGTAAGTGCATGAGGCACCTGAGCCTGTTTCCACAAATTCCTTTTCTGTCACCGGCCTAGAGTGTTAGAGTCTGGAAGCTGAGGAGAAAAATAAATGCCTCATCTCACACAATGAAAAAACCGTATAATATTCACTTATGAAAAAATCGAGCATTTGGTTATATGAAAGGTATGAGAATTTTAATGATGCCCCAAAATTCAGCCCTTTATCACACTGATTTATTTAGGGATCTAAAGGTTAATAGGATAGATATGTCCAGGTACAACTTTATCCTATTTACATAAAGAAACATTAAAAATCCAAGATATCCTTTGTAACAGAATTAGAAGTTCAGCAGTTGAACTTAACAGCAGAAAATACGGAATAGCTATTAAATTTCCCATTTCTTCTCAGCAAATTGCCAAAAGAAACAAAAGTGACCAGTGACCTTTTCTTTCGTGAACTCTGTAGGTATATGTTGGCTGATGAGTCAAAAATAAGAAAATTTGGTTTTTACTCTTTCTAGAAGCTTCCAAAGAATACCTATCTAGTTACCTTAAAAAGCTCTCTCTTCCTAATTCAGCCACTAGAAGGGAGTCTCTCAGAGGGAAGGCAGACAGTGAACTGGGGTTGACTTCGGGGGTATTAAAAAGCTCCCGCAATTTAAATCGATTGGCTAACAGCTTATGAGGAACAGCTATTTGGTTACTAGCATAGAAAAGAAAAAGAAAGAAAAAAGAGCTAAATCACAGCAAATGGGAAAATGCTGACTATGGATTCATTTATCCAACCTCCCTTGGGCCAAATGGACATTATATGAATCTCCCCATTCGAAAGGTTTATAATAAAGTGCACCAGTTCACTGAATACAGAAATCCAAGCACTTGGACATCTGTCCACAGTGCGTGGGGCTGTGTGTCAGGGACGGCATCTGAGTAGCCAGGAGCAAAGTGTCTTTCATGGTGGGAGAGAACTGTCCCCTCGCAAGTGACGGCAGCTCTTCACATCCCTTCAATGTTAAAAGATAATGAAGTGAATTCTGGACAGAGAAACTTACACAAGCGATTACACATACGGAAAAAAGGCAGATTCTGGGATGGAATTCCTGAGACAGACGGACCCTGGGTCTGATCGTATCAAGAAATTCTGAGAGTCTCTTTATTTTGTGTTCCCTGGACCTTAGTTCCATAAAAGCTTCTAAAAACAAACAGAAAGCTCAGAGAGAATCAAAGTCACTTGAGAACAGCCTCAGGCTGGTGGGAGGTGAGCTTCTGTCGGTCCCAGGCTCCGCGAGGCACTTTGGACAGACCAGTGACCGCAGTCACAAAACACAGTTTGCAAAAGGCGACATCAGCCAACGATGTGATCAGACCATCACGAGGAACCGGGTCAGTGGGGGGACCCACAGCAGAGACATCCCGGGTAGAAGAGCGAGCCCAGAGCTACACGACAGGCTGTTCTCCACTTCCACAGCTCTCATTTTCTTTCCTGGGACTTTGAGACACGAGTTATCATGCTGTGCTCTACGAGACCGTGGAGGTCCATGAGCATCTCTCGACGAGTCCTTTAAAGACAGCGGGGACATTTTTCACCGCACCTCACTTATTTTCAACTATGCAAAGCGTGGCATTCACAGAGCACAGATATCATCCAGAACATTCCACTTCCCCTCCGGCGATTTGATAAACTGTGATTTAATTAGCGGATACAGTGGTGGCCGGTGGCAGTGCATAGGAGGCCAACAGTGTGGATGTTTGACCGTGTGTGTCAGTGACTTGTGGGGGTGCTTGGTGCGGTGCCATGCGGTGAGGCTTGGGAGGGGAACAGGCTGCCCAAAAGCCATCGACACTCACGCACTTTGCCTGGAAGGCCCGTCGGAAGGCCTCACCGGACCCCACGGGAAGCAGAAGTATTCTCTTGGAGTGAATCACCGTTTAAAATCAAGAATTGAGAATAAATAAGGCACCAGGTTAATGGAAGTGACATAGAACTCTAAACTATGGTCTTGAACTGTGTTTGCATGCCTTTTCATATTCCCCTTTGGGAAATTAACTCCTGGAATATTTATGTAGAAAAACAATGGAAGTTAGCAGTTAGCCTCTTGCTCCTAATTTCTGGCAAGGGCATCGTCAGATTGTCTCGAATTCCAGTGTTTTTGCTTTGCCTTCTTTCCTTCTTGGGAAATCATTGGTGGGGCATTGGGGGGCGGTGTGGGATGGAAGTTACTCGTCTATTTAGCACAGACATGGAGTTGGAAAGAGAGAAAGGCCACTCCTAGAGGGGTACATGAAACATCCAAATGCAAAAGAAAGTTCTGCTGAATTAAACAGTCTCTCAGGAAACCTGGCCCATTTATGAAACTGTGCAGGGGCTGTTTTCCCAGCTGCCTGGAGGCCAGGTTTGTCTCCTGAAGTCAGTGGCCTGGCTGAGGAGGTGGCCTCTGGGCCACAGGGCAGGGGGCGCTCTGCTGCTGCTGGCCCTGGTGGCACGAGGTCCCAGGACACATGGTTCCTGGTGCCCCCTTACTAATGGGCTCAGTGCAAAATGGCAAAGACGGTCATTTGATAAAGGATTCAGTTCTCTCCTATCACATGGGAAAGCTAGGGACAGTGGAAGGGCCCCTTTATGCCAAGCCAACGCTTGTCCCTCAGCTGGGACATGCACTCCAGGAGACAACAGCGTGTCTCCCCCTCAGATGCCCTGTCGAACTCAGCCCCGGCTGCTCTTCTCTGCCCAGGACCGAACTGGGTATGTTTGCTTGTCTCCATGCCCGCTCTGCTTGTTCTTTAGTTTTCTTTCTTTTAAAAATCATTTCCAAAACCACCTTTACTTTAGCGAGATGGCTGGCAGGACCGTCTCCCTACTCAAAAGGGACTGGGGATATGGTGAATATTTAGAGTCTCATGGCCTAGCCACTAATGGTGAAGACTTCCATGAAGGACCTCCCCATCTTGCCCGGCTGTCTTCACTGACGGGTCATATATCCAGTAAGGCCTATGTTGGAAGCAACAAAGAAAGAAGCTACATGACCATCAGCGGACCCACAACGGCCCTTCTGCGCCAATGGAACCCACAGGATGAGACTTGGAACTTCTTCTAGAAAAGCAAGTCTCTAGATATAAAAGGTAGTAATTGAGATTGCCTTTCCTTGCTCTGAAAACACACGTATATACCGGTCCTGAAGAACAATCCCTAACACAATGTCTCATTTTGCATGGATGTTACTTGACAAAGTGACCTGACAAAATGTCCCATCACAGTGATGACAGTCCCAATCTCCAGCACAGCTTCGGAGTTCCTATGTGCACCCACACCGACAGCCGGAGGCTGTGGATTTGTTTTCACTTATAGGCTCTCTGCGAGAACCCGGTATGGATTATCTCAGGGTACCACAAAGATTAGTTCAAGGAAAAGATTATACAGCACAATGCTTAGCATTTATATAGGTTCTTTTTGATTTCAAAACAAGTTATAAATATTTCCTACCGTGACAACATCTACGCGAGGTAGGTATGATCGTCCCTACGTTACCAACAGAACCCAAGGTCAAGGAGATCAGGACCCTGTTCCAGGTCCGCCGGGGTTAGGAGTGACCTTGAGACTGGCATCCTGGTGGTCACCTGCTCTGGGCTCTAAAGAGGCCATGCCTGTCTCAACGGGGGGCAACGGTCTCCATTAATATAGGGCTATATATTGTATAGATAGAAAACAGCAACACACACGACGACGTTATAGAACAATAATCCAATATTTCTGTTTCTTAGTAAAATATGTGAAGCACAGTATTTAAATTGCATTTCTCTGAAAAGCATTTGGTATATTAAATAGCTCTATAAAGGTTTGCTGGCATACCCTTAACAGCATAATGAATGATTCTAAAGAAATTAAAATCCACGGATGCATAGAGATCTTGCTGGTATAATACCATTAAGCTAACAACAAAAAAAAAAAAGTGAGAAACTACTTTATTCTCATAATGCAGACCTAATCGCTTGCTGGATTTTCGCAGGTAGCTACCTAATTTTTCCGAGCTTGAGAGAAAAGATACCTATTGCTGGCTGTGGTTTTTAAACTCTTAATTTGAGGGGAAAATGCAGTTGGAAGGTGAAAATTAAAGACTGCTATTTCCACTTGGTATCCATTCAGAGGAATTGATACATTTCCAAGAAACGTTGCCATACTTGGAACTAGCGTGGAGGTGGACAGAGGGACGCTGATGCTAAGAAGGACATTCTCTGAGAAGAGAAAAAAATGGTACCAAGTAAAAAATGGTACCAAGTAAAAGGTACGGTATTTGAAGAAAATGAACAAAGAGGCCAAAGAGTGGTTTTCGAGCGTGCGGAGGCTGGCATGAGATGTGAGCATGGGTCTTGGAGATGGTTTACGGGCTAAGTACTTGGCTGGATCAGACCCTTGGCTGTGGTGAAAGCCTCACTCGCCTCTCTAAGAAGCAGATCTCAGAAGGGTGTGAAAGCACTTACCTCATGCTAAGCTTTGAAAGGACTGACCAGTTGGGTCGGCAGAAAAAGGTCTAAAACTAGGAAGGAAGAGGCATCAGAGTCTTAAAATCGGTATGCAAACGTAAAAACTAACTTCCAAGCTGAAATGACATTCTCTGTCAGGAATAACAAATACAAAAGTCCTAAACTTCGTGTACACGCCGCTAAGATACTGTTAGATAAGATATTACATGGCGTGCGGAGAATATTTTTGTGGAAGTGTGCTTTTTCCCTAAAAAAGACATATTAAATTTTGTGGGGTTTTTTGTTTTTGTTTTTTTAAACTTTCCTCAAGTCCTTTCTATATAAATAGGAAAGACAAGCTGTCCTGTCAGTTTGTTCCTTCACGGGATACGCTGGCGGGGTCCTTCGCGCTGAGGGGGTACGTGGCAGTTTTGTTGGTGGAGGCTCTGAGCCTGGACAGGCCGGAGCAGTTCGGCTGCTTGGTCGGCTGCAGGGTCCTGGCGTAGGGCGAGTACCAGTCCCGCTCAAACACATCCTTCAGCTGCTTGATGATGCTCCTGTTGTTCCTCACGTCCGCCTGGTTGATCACGAGGCCTGTGCCGGCGTTCTGGGTGAAGTCATTCCCCACCCAGTCAAAATTGCCTGCCAACGAACAAAGGAGAGAACGGTGCCGAGTTAAGAGCCACGGGGGAGCAGTCCCCATTTAATGAAACACTGAGCAGACTCTATTTTAAAAAATAATAATAATGATGATGACAGGGAGATTGAATTGTGTTGACAGCTGAGGGAAAAAAATTCCAAGAGGCCTTACATATGGCGTATTAATATTTGCATATTATTTTGGCATTTTCTTCAGCTTTGCTCAACTTGAAACTCAAAACAAGGAATCTGCTGGGGTTTTTTTTTTTTTTTTTGTAAATGTTATTTCTTATTGACATTCACAAGACACACTAAATACAGCAACATTTAGGATATATAGGAATACACTTAAAAATCCTGTGAACAATTACTACCTTCTCAGAGAGACAACATCTGATCCGGACGTATAGACGAGGGGTTCTGATTACAGTGCTCACAAGCTTGCCTGTCGAAGGAAAGGCTGAAGCCAGAGGAGGATCGGTTCCTGTCTGAACGGACAAACCTCTCCTTGCTCGGCCTGTAGGTCGTTTCCCCGTTCCAGGAGCTGGCTTCTTGGCTTGGGAAACGAGGCAGCTGCTGTGGTGGTGCTCCCCAGCACAGCTGCCTGGTGTGGGCAGTGTGCTGTTCGTTTGCTAAGGCTGCCGTAACCAAGGCCCACGGACTGGGTGGCTTAAACCAGACAAATCTACTGTCTCATAGTTCTGGAGGCCAGAAGTCCAAAATCAACAGGGCGGCAGGGTTGGTTCCTCCCCGGACAGAGAATCAGTTCCAGGCCACTGCCCTGGGCTTGTCAGATGGCCGGCTTCTCCCCGGGTCTCTTCACATTCTCTTCCCTCTCTGCATGTCTATCTCTGGGTCCACTTTTCCCTTATGTATAAGGACACCGTTCAAACTGGATCAGGGCTCACCCTGATGACCTCATTCTGACTTGATGACCTCTGTATAGACCCTCACGCCAAATAAGGTCATATTCTGTGGTACTGGGAGTTATAACTTCCAACATGTGAATTTGGAGCGGGGGGCCCTGCAGTCACTTGGGCAGGAAGAGACACCCACAGGGAGCTGATACCCGCTCCTTCCTGGTGCTCGTCCTGTGGGCCCTCCTCCGCTCTCTGGAGGCCCCACACGTATGAACTCCCCTTTGCACCGGCACTTCCTGCAACAGCGGAAGTAGTTCCCTCTTCTCCCATTGCACTCCTTGACTTTATTCCTCGGGGTCGAATACCAGGTCCCTAAATAAAATATTACCAGCATAGAGATCAAACTCCTCTCCCTCGCTCTGTGTCCTCCATCTCACACTGTCTCCCGCCACTCCCCAGCAGCATGCTGTTCCCCCTGATGGTTTCATGACAGACATGACGCTGGATGAATTTTGTTGCTATAAATGAGGGAACCGTCCACTGAACGGTTCACGATATGGTGCTGGAGTCTCTTCCAGAGCTGCGTTTCTGACCAGGTGCTCTCAGACACATGGCCATGCTCAGTGGTGGCAGGTTTGCATGCACGGAAATACAGGCTTGGACTCTTACACTGGGGATTAGCAGCAAATG
The DNA here is from genome assembly GCF_022355385.1 of Mustela nigripes. Lineage (NCBI taxonomy): Eukaryota > Metazoa > Chordata > Mammalia > Carnivora > Mustelidae > Mustela > Mustela nigripes. Next base: position 7,489,341 of record NC_081566.1, read on the forward strand.
CGGGTTAAGAGTTATTCTGGAACCCGCTGTCAGGCAGCTCCTTTGAGTCATCCCCTAAACAGAAGACCCCTGTGCTCCTGCACGCCTTTCGAGGACTTGTGGCTAAGACGCTGAGTGCCAGGCGGTGAATTCATTATCTCATTACATGATCTCATTCAATACCCACTGTGAGCCTGTGAGGTGATAATATTCCGTTGTACCAATGGGGACATGAAGGAGGTACCTCTATACACCTACAAGAAAGGTCAGGTACTTTGTCCAAGACTGGAGTGGAAAACTATCAGAGCTGAGTTTCAAAGCCAGGTCAGAGCCCACAGCCCACACTCAGCTTCTGTTCTGCGTCCTGTCTGATCCTAAAGGCCTGCGTAGTACCCACTGTGCATTCCCCTCCCCCATGTCCGGGCTTCAGTGGCAGCCACTAGGGCTGGAGCGTCAGGCCGCAAGGAGCTCCTCTCCTCTAGGGACCACACTCTGAGCGACACAGACATGGAGATAGGCTTTGGGGGCCGCATGAGAAGATGAACAGATAAGGGGAGAGAAGATTTTGGAGCCTTATTTTGTGAGATTCGGCTTTTCCCTTCAAGACAGCGGATGGAGCCAAGATTCTGCATCTTTGATTCTCCAAAGCTTTAATTAGGTTCTTCTCTGCAACTCCAGCCTTAGGCAGCACTTTCTCAGGCTCACAGAGGGCACCCTCCACCAGGATGATCATGTTTTCCCACCTTTCACTTCTTCATGGTTTGGCTCAAGTTCAGAATCCTGTACCTGCGTCCGTGTATTCTCAGCTGGGACACGGTTCCCCCAGGGCTGAGCCTGCCATTGTGGCTTCCCGAATGTGTGCATGGGGCTGGGCAGCGGGAGAACTATAGGGCCATCCCTGAGCCATGGCACAGGTACAGATAAGCTCACTCGGAAGGTATGTGCGCCTCAGTGAACCTTCTGAGTGCCTCCGATTAACCTACCACCCCCTTGTCAGGCCCCCAACAATTCAAACCATCTTCTGGACAAATGTACCAAGCCACACTCAAATATACTCCAGAGAATTCAAAATTAGTACTGTTTGGGGAATGTTCTGTTAAGTCTCGTGAAGATTTAATGATCTATACTTCCACGCAAGGTCTAGTGTGGATTATTCTTAATTCCACATTCTCAGCAGGTGTCCATGTGATGACTTAAGATTTCCAGAATGTGCTGATAATTATTTAAATTATCAATGAATTTTCCCTCTGGATGCTCTTTAAATATTTTTATACAAGGACTATGCCTTGCTCTAGGGAATTAAATGTTTTTCCAAAATGCTGTGTGTAAAATGAACTCATTTAAAAATGCATTATAATAGCCAGAAATAGACCCATGAGATAGAGTGAACTCATCCTTACAGAGGAGCAAAGGCAATATGAGGGGGCAAAGCTAGTCTCTCCAACAACGGCGCTGGAAGAATGACATCCACTGCAATAAAGGGAATCTTGACACAGACCCTACACCTTTAACAAAAAATACCTCTAAAATGGATCAAAGAAAAATGTAAAATGCAAAACTATAAAACTCCTAGAAAAATGACAAATAAGAAAATCTAGATGACCTTGGGTTTGGTGAGGACTTTTTAGACACAACACCAATGGCACGATCCAGGAAAGAAATCACTGATAAGCTGGACTTCATTAGAATTTAAAATGTTTTCTCTGTGAAAGACACTGTCAAGAGAATAGAGAGATAAGCCACGGGCTGGGAGGAAATATTTGCAAAAGACACACCTGATAAAAGACTGTTATTCCAAATATACAAAAAACTCTTAAAACTCAACAATAAGAAAATGAAAAGCCTGATGAAAAAAATGGGCCAAAGACACCTCATCCAAGAAGATATTCAGATGGTAAAAAAGCATATGAAGAAGTGCTCCCCATCTATTATCAAGGAAATGCACATTAAAACAGTAAGGAGGTACCTCTATACACCTACAAGAATGGCCAAAGTCTGGAACACTGACACCACCAAATGCTGGCGAGGATGTGGAGCAGCAGGAACTCTCCGTCTCTGCTGGTGGGAATCCAAAATGGTAGAGGCACCTTGGAAGACAGTTTGGCAGTATCTCACAAAACTCAGCATCGTCTAACCATTCGACAGGGCAGTCAAGCTCCTTGCCATTACCCAATGGGGTTGAAAACATGTCCACACAAAAACGTGTGCGCAAATGTTTATAGCAGCTTATTCATAACTGCCAAAACCTGGAAGCAACCAAGATGTCCTGAAGGTAAATGGATGAACGGATCCCTCCAGACAGTGGAATATTATTCAGCGCAAAGAACACAGGAGCTATCTAGCCATCCAGAGATCCCGAGGAAGCTTAAACGCATACTGCTAAGTGAGAGAAGCCAACCTGAAAAGGATATACACTATTTGAGTACAACTATGTGAGAGCCTGGAAAAGCCCAAACAGTGGAGACTGTAAAAGAGATCAGTGGTCACCGGGAGCCGGCAGGGAGGCAGGGAGCACAGAGGACGGGTAGGACAGTGAAGTGACTATGACACAGTAATCTGCATACACGTCATTACACGTTTGTCAGGACCCACAGAATGTCACCTCGATAGTGAAACCCCACTGTACATCCATATCGGTGTCAGTTCACCCATAGTAGCCAAAGCACCACTTTGTGGGGGCAGCTGATAATGGGGCAGGTTGTGTTTCATGTGTGAGGAGCCCAGGGATGTGAGAATTCTGTAGTTTCTCTTCAGTTTTGCTGTGAAACTAACTGCTCTAAAAAAAAAAAAAGTCTATTCTAAAAATATATCAGACAGGGAGAAGAAAAGAGAGAGCCAAAAATCCGTATTTACTAAGGATTGAGACACATGAGAGCCAGTGTTTGGAGCTTTTCCTATATTATCTCTTTTAATCTTTCTACCACCACCAAAAGGTGGATACTTTTATACCCATTTTACAGATAAGAAAACAGAGGCACGGGGGCGCCTGGTTGGCTCGGTCAGATGTGGCTGCCTTCGGCTCAGGTCATGATCCTCGGGGTCCTGGGACTGAGCCCCGCACTGGGCTCCTCGGTCAGTGCAGACCCTGTTTGTCCCTCTCCCTGCCACTCTGTCTACTTACGCTCCCTCTCTATCTCTCTGTCAAATAAATAAAATCTTAGAAAAAAAAAATCAAATGAGATAAAGTGCTTTACAAGGCAAAGGCCATACTCTTTACTCACTCACTGAATTGGTGGGGGGACTACCATATTCCACATTCCTCTATCCCACACACATTTTTCTTTTCTGCTTTGAGCCTGCCATGTCCTCTGTACAATGAAATAGCCAGACTGCCGTTCTGGGATTTATGTCCCTTCTTTTATAGATAACAATTTCCACTCCGATGTTGATGGTACCAGTTAAAGGATTACTCTGGACTCATGCACACTGTAGGAAAGGAGCACAGATGGACACATTAGTAATTCCGCCAGCTGGTATGATTTCGGCATCTGGAGCATTATTACCCTAAAAATAACAGCTGACACAAATCCGTTATTATCTATGTGCCGGGATTCTAATTGTGCAAGGTACCCTGCATATATTATTCTGCTTAAATTTCACCCAACAAAGTAGAAACTGTTATGGGCCCCGTTGTACAGAGAGGATGTTGAGGCTTAGAGAGCGTAAGCAAGTTCTCCAAGGGCAATTTCCAGAGCGGCAGCGGAGGGATGCTTGTCCAGGCAGTGCTCCTTGTGTTGAGCTGCCGTCAGGTCGGCCTCCTGGGACTCAGGACAGGCTGGCTGAGGGTACGGTGGGTGGGGAGCACTGTGTTCACGGGACTCTCAGGACTCTCTCTCTTTTTTATTTTTTGGTTTTATTTATTTATTTGAGAGCGAGCCAGAGTGAGAGAGAAAAAAACACGAGCAGGGTGAGGGGCAGAGGGAGAAGCAGACCGCACCCTGAGCAGGGAGCCCGATGCGGGGCTCGATCCCAGGACCCCAGGATCATGACCTGAGCCGAAGGCAGATGCCCAATGACCAAGCTACCCGGTGCCCCTGGGACTTGCCTTTCATGAGCCACTCACGTCCTCAACCATAGCACGAAGCAAGTGGGCGAAAGAAAACACTTGTTAAAAACATCTTCTATGATGTCCTCATATTTGAACCAAGCCCTAGAGGAGATGTTCAGTTCAAGGGGTGTTTGTCCTTCCCGTCCTGTTTCCTCCAGGGCCCGCGGGGCATGGAAGACCACGGTGGGACCACTGTTGGCCTGCCTGGTCCCCCAAGAAGCCCGACAGCCCCGACACCTACCGATATAAGCTGCGCTGTCCGTCACCATGTACTTGTTGCGATTTAATTTAGGAAAGGTGTGATCCTTTTGTTCTTTTGTAGCACACACATTCTCTCTTTCCAGATCGAAAAATTTCTGTAAGACACAAAAATAAGCAAATCAAGAAAGCAGGTGAATAGGGAACATCTCTGGTTTTGTTCAGGAGCACAAAAGGGTTTCTTCTCCAAATACCCACAGCCGACCTTGTCCTGGGTTATCAAAGCCACAATCTCGTTGCTCCATATAGAGGAAGCTATTTTTGTTCTCTCATCTATATAGGCAACAAGAGGGAAAATTAGCATGCTCAACTAGATCTATAATTAACACTTTTAAGCTGCAAAATGAGCATAAAATGCATTCTTTCAACAGGGTGAAGGCCAGAAGTTTCTTTAATTTTCGTTGTCTTACTCATCTGGATGTATGGTTATTTGAGGTCTGCCTCGGGGGTCCTCTCTGTCACGCATGCTAATGAACTGAATTAATGTTCCTCTGTTGCACGCATTATAAAAGCAGCAGGCCCTTTGTCAATGACTAGGTGATTCAGCTGGGGATTTGCAAAGGTCAAAAGAGATTTTGCCAAGAGAACAAATGCTTTGCATCTCAACACCTTGGTCTTGAAGCTCTTTTAGTAAGTCAGAGACAAATCACCACTTCAGACTGTGAATCCTGAATTTCAACTTTACTGTGACCCCAAAAGCACCTCTCAGGCCTGGGGCATGGTGTGGGTGGGCTGAGAGGGGGCTGACAGTGGAGGTAGGTGGGCTGGTGTTTCCAGAATCTGCTAGAACTGGTAGCTGCTCAGATGAGACCTGAACCGTGACCGAGCTCACAGGATGACCCACCATCCAGGGTGATCTCTTGACTAAGAAGAGAACAAAAGGATGGATTCTGCTTTCCTTGTAATTTCTTGCTAATCTTAAATGAGAGCACTTAATATTCCATGATGGAGATTTCAAAAGACAGTGTCTTCAAGAAGGGGGCAAGCAAAGGCACCATGTGTGCTAGGCTCTAGACTTTCTTCCCCCTGCTTCTGTATTAGTCATGTCTTCTTTTCTGTGTTCTGATGCTTTGACATCTGAGCCATGCTGAGCCTGGGGGACTGCCCTCCCGGGGGCTAGCTAATTCCTGGAGATAGCAAACAACTTGCTTGTGAGAACACTTCTCATACATAACCCAAACAGTCCATGGTCCATATCCTGAACCACCTGCTTTATGGACTCCCACTGAAATCATTCAACTTGCTAGTCCTAACTGGGTTTATCCTGCCTTGCCCCTTCCCCAACCCTATAAACCAAAACAAAAGTTCTTGTCCATGCTTCCTTCACTCCTGCCTCCCCGATGACCCTGCGACTTCCCAGCTTGCTCCCTTCTCTTGAGATCTGTGAATGAAACGGTCTTTCCAATGGCCTTCATCTCCTGATCTGTGGGTACTGTCATATCTAAATCATAATCAGGCCTGTACCTTACGACCCTGCTGAACTTGGTAAGTCTGGCAATGGCGCTCCTCCGACTGCACGTGTACTGAGCTCGGAGTGAATCAGCTTACCCGGCAGATTCTTCACCCTTTTCCAGCACACTAGAGTGTGCAAAAGTGACTCCACGTCCACATGCTTCCTGCTCCCTTCACTCCCTGGTTCACAGATCCTTCCTGAACCTTCATCAGCTACCTTTTTCCTTCCTCCCTCCCATCCATCCACCCAACACACACGTTTTGAATGCTTTGTGCCAGCATCCTGCTAAGCACTAGGAATATGGTGCTTCACTTGCTTTTCCAGGGTGTCCCACGTGCCACTTCAGTTATCTAGAAAATGCCATCCCTGAGCTGAAACAAACCCCAGGATTCTCTCATCCATGGAAAGGTACTGAACACAAACGGGCTCTATTCTCCTGGGTCTCTGTTTGGCTTTCTGGTGGTACCATACCACTGTTTCTTCTAATCTCTGATTATCTGATTCCAAACAGATTGCGCCCCAATCCCACTCCTGGTTTTCACATTCACTTGCAAATCTGGTGTGGAAAACAGATCCATGGTAGTGATCATAGACCTGTTTCTTTCCATTTTACGAGGAGTAACTGACATCTATCACTGTATGAATTTAAGTTGTACCACATTATGCTTTGATTTACACATATCATGGCATGACTCACAATACGTCCAGCTAGCGCTTATCTTCTCATATAGATAAAATAAAAAGGTAAGAAAGAAGAAAAGAATAAACAAAATTTCTCCTTGTAATGAGAACTCATAGGATTTATTTTCTTAGCAACTTACCTGCATACCACATAGCAGTGTTAGCTGTAGTCATCAAGGTGTACGTTAAATCTCTAGTATTTATCCTGTAATTCGAAATTTGTACCCTTGACCACCTTCCTCCAATTCCCCGTCTCCCCTACCTTTACACCCTACCCCCTGGTAACCACAAGTCTCATCTCTTTTTCTATGACTTTGTGTTCTTTGTTTTTGTTTTTAATTTTAGACTATACATACAGTATCATACAGTATCTGTTTTTCTCGGACTTATTTCACTTAGAGTAATGCCTTCAAGGTCCATCCATGTTGTCAAAAATGGTAGTATTTCTTCATTTTTCTGGCTGAATGATAGTCCATTGTATAGGTATACCACCACTTCTTTATCCATTTATCCACTGGGCACTTCACTTGTTTCTATTTCTTGGTTACCATGAATACTGCTGCTAAGAACACAAAGGTACAGATACCTTTTTGAGTTAGTGTTTTAGTTTCCTTTGGATATAGTCCCATAAATAGAATTGCTGAATCACTGTAGTTCTATTTTTAATTTTTCGGGGATTCTCCATACTGTTTTCCATTGTGGCTGTGCCCATCTACATTCCTGCCAGCGGTGCACACAGGCTCCCTTTCCTCCACATCCTTGTCATCTCCCGTCTTTTTGATGACGGCTGTCCTAACATGCATGCTATGGTATCTCACAGCAGTTTGGGTTTGCATTTCCCTAATGACTAGCAGTGTTGAGCATCTTTTCATGTACCTCTTGGCCTTCTGTATATCTTCTCTGGAGAAATGTCTGTTCAGGTGCTTTGTCCATTTTTTAATTGGGTTATTTGTTATTCAGTTGTATGAGTTTTTGATTGATTTTGGGTATTAAGCCCTTATCAAATATATGCTTTGCAAACATTTTTCCCCTTCCATAGGTGATCTTTTCACTTTGTTTCTTTTTAGTTTTGTTGCTTGTATTTTAGATGTCCCATCCAAAAAATTATTACCTTAATCCATGTCGAGTAACTTCGTTCCTGTGTTTTCTTCTAGGAGTTTCATGGCTTCAGGTCTTACAGTTAAGTCTTTAATCCATTTTGTGTTCATTTTTGTGATCGGTGTATGATCTGGGTCCAGTTTCATTCTTTTACATGTGGATATCCAGTTATCCCACACCATTTGTTGACGAGATTATGTTTTTCCCCATTGAGTATTCTTGGCTCCCTGGTCAAATATTGGTTGGCTGCATATGCTTGGGTTTATTTCTGAGCTCTTGGTTCTATTCCATTGGTCTATTTGTCTGTTTTTATGCCAGTACCGTATCTGATGACTGTAGCTTTATAGCATAGCTTGAAATCGGTAAGTGTAATACTTGCTTTTTTGTTCTTTCTCAAGATTTCTTTGGCTATTCAGGGTCTTTTGCAGTTCCACATAAATTTTATGAGCGTTTTTTCTACTTCTGTAAAAATGCCACTGGAATCTTGATTGGATTGCATTGAATCTATAGATGGCTTTGGTTGTATTAACGTTTAAACAATATCCATTTTTCTAATCTGTGAATGTGGGATACCTTTCCATTTTTTTGCATTGTCTTCGATTTCATCGTCTTATAGTATTCAGCATAGAAATGGTTCATCTCCTTAGTTAAGATTATTCCTAAGTATTTTGTTGTTTTGATGCTAGTATAAATGGAATCTATGTCTTTCTTTTTCAGAAATTTCATTGTTAGTGTGTAGAAACACCACTGGTTTCTGTATTTAATTTCATATCCTGCAACTTTGCTTAATTCACTGATTAAACCCAACATTTTTTGGGTTAATCTTATGATTTTATATATAGAAAATCATGTCATCTGCAAATAGAGACAATTTTGCTTCTTCCTTTTCAATTCTAATACGTTTTATTTCCTTTTCTTGCCTGATTGCTCTGGCTAGGACTTCCAGTACTATGTTGAATAGGAGTGGTAAGAGCTGGAACCCTTGTCTTGTTTCTGATCTTAAAGGAAAAGCTTTCAACCCTTCATCATTGAGTAAGATGTTAGCTCTAGGCTTCGCAGACCTGTTTCTATTTCTAATACTGATTTGTGAACTCAGACATGTGCATGGATACCACAGTTTATAAAAACCAGTTAAATGGAGAAAAAAATTTGTTTTCCATCAATATTATTAGAATGTTAGGGAGATTAAAATGTAATCTACATGAAAATCATAATTTTTTGAAATCTATTGTAAATCCTAGAATTTTGTCTTTATATTGTTGATAACTTCAACTTTTAAAAAATTTAATGATATGAATGAGTTAAAGAAAATTTTATCTATATTTTTGTTTATCCCAGAAATATATGTCAGATGTATAGCTTCTCAAGTCTTTAAAATGTACAATATAAATTTCTATGTCTTTACAATATAAATGTTCCTGCTTCATAGTGTAGTTGTGAATATTAGATAGTACATAGAAAGTATGTAATTCAGTGCCTGTCCAACTGTCTATACTCATGAACTTAAGAAATTCCTTCTTTAAAAAAAAAATTAAGCACTTACTACTTCTAGGCAAAGTGAAATGAGATGGTGCTGTACAGTAATGATAAAAACTTAACAGAAGACGTAACAACGGTTTACCCAATGGGTAGCAGGCAACAAGGAAATTGGTTCTGCAACATGGAAAGAATAGATAACAAAGCAGTGGCAAAGTATTTGGTAAAACCCTAACCTGCATTAATGTGGAAGGAAGACCAAGCACTGCCCCCACTCCTGCCCCCCCCCCAAAATACTCTGGCTACAGGGCAAGGGATAGGGAACAAACTGTTAGTGGTGTATGTTGTTTGTTATTAGTGCTTTCTGGAAGTTATCAGAGGAGATGAATGAGCTCAGGATCAGGTGTGCTGGCTTGTAAGCAGACAGGAAAGAGAACAGAATACTGGAAATTTGGTATTTCAAAGGGTTGGAAAAACTGATTGTGCCAGGAGCCTAAGAGCAGAAAATTAGTCTGAAAAATACTTTTAAGTGATGGAGGCCCGTTAAGACTCAATCCTGCAGCAAAAATCTGGTAACTGGAATAATCATAATCGGTATAATCTTCCCACCCAAGTCTGATGGAGCTGAATGAAGCCACCACTAATGAGAGGGAGGGAGAAACGGAGGCGAAGGGGGCGAGGCGGCGAGAGGCAGAGGCAGAGGCATAGGGGCAAGGAAGCAGATTGGTCATGTGTCAGAATTACGTGCAACAAAACCTTTGGCTGTGGCTACCGGCACACACATTTAACTGGCCTTTCCCTGTCCCTGTTATATGGGGAGGAGGTAACTTCAGCCTGGGTTTTGGGTCTTATGCATAATCGTTTTCTTTTTAGTTTCTGTTTATTGAACTGTGAGGTCCAGAACTGCACGTCTCTGGGAGGTCCTGAACTTTGTGCTGTGCGGTACCAATAGGGGACGAGGGTTCTCCATGTGGGTGCCCAGAATGGCAGACTGATGACCCACAGACCTGTTCCTTTGTCTTTGTGGGAACACGCCCCTCCCCTGCCATTAGGTGTGGCGGGGCGGTGACTTCTGAGCAGCAGAAGAAAGGCTAACGGGATCTTCACCCCGCCAGGTCTGCCCCGGACGGGATCTTCACCCCCCCCAGGTCCACCCCGGACGGGATCTTCACCCCCTCCAGGCCCACCCCGGGAACGCGTCCCGGGCAGTCCTCCGTTCTCTCTCTGGGCCTGGGGATGCTGAGGCTTGGGACTACCTTGGAAGCTATGTGTCAGAGTAGATGGTGGCATCTCTGTCATCTTGGTCCCTAAAGACTGCATGGAGCACAGAGCCATCGCCCAGAAGGGTGCCTGGCACAGAGTAGGGTCTCAGGGTACATTTACCGAATGACTGCAGTGGGGGTTGGAAAAGGTGAGCCCTAGAGGACTAGCGGGCCTTAGCCAGTAAGGCACAGAGGAAGAGAGTGCTGTAGGCCGAGGGAACAGCGTATGCAAAGGCCTAGAGAGGAGGATGAGGGCGTCACATGTGAGAACCTGAGGAGAATCAAAGTTGAGCTAAGGCATTGCTACACTGAGCTGAAAACCTGGTCCCGATCTTGCCTCCCTCAAAGTATGTGGATTAGCACCCAGCCTGAGGGACTGGAGCTCAGGTGGTGGTGGTGGGACACTGTGGAGGAGCACGTGTTGCTCCTCTGATGGTCACAGACTTAGAAACAGGAATGGCAGGTGAACGAGGCAGTTCAAGCAAAGCAGAGAAGACCCAGCAGGCAGTGTGTGAAGACAGGGCAGGGCCGGGAGGGCTCCAGCAAACATGGGTTCCAGGCTCTTTTTCTCCTGTGTTTGTCTTAAAAAAAATACTTATCCTACTTTTGAGATATTTTCTCACTGTCAGAGACTGTAATCCTGGTTCTTAAATGGCAGTTTATGCAAATGCGTGTGCCTACAGCTTTCAGGGACGTGGGGAGGGAATCAGCCCTTTTTATGTAATAATACTGAAGTTAACATCATACTTACAACTTTCAAACTGCAGTTGGCTATTTCAGTGCAAATAGCTTTAAGAGATGAAATAAAGTTAAATGTAAGGGGGTCAGTTTCCTTCCAGAAGCTTATAAGGAGTCGAACTTTAACGCTTCGCAAAACTAATGCTTCTCTTATTTTCCCATCCAAGTCTGGCCAGTAAGTCCTGTAGGAATAATATCCATGTGGATAAAAATAAAGAAAATAAGTTAGTTTGGGGGAAGAAATTTACTAGACTGCAAAGAACATTTGTATTAACCCGATCATTACTTCGTTCTTCAATATAGACATAACCTGATCGGACACCTTGAAAACACACAGATCTCCTGGGTTGGGCACCTACAGACGATACTCTCCTGGGTCCTCCCCCTGACTGAAATGGGTTCTCCCACCACCGGGGCCTCAGAGGGTGTGGGCAGACTGACCTCCACCACCTGCTGTCCTCACCGCTCCTCATCACCTCAGCTCACCTGTGCGCTGAGAGTCAACTTTCCAACAGAATTCTTTGAGCACCCCATTAGTCCCCAAAGGCTTCGAGAACTTCTTCTTTGGAAATTGCCCCCCCCAACCCCCCAAGTGAGCTTCTGCTCTGATTACCCAAACTTCCCCACACTCCCATTTCCAGGCTGCCTTCCTCTTTCCTGACCAAGCCGCCAGCTACTCTGGCCCTGGACTTCTCCACCAGGCCAACGGGGTCTCCTGGAGGCTCAGCCTCTGCCCCGAATCCATAGCCTTTTGCCTTAAATAACTCCTGACTCCTCCTGAGGCCACAGCTTCTCCAGAACTTCTGCCATGTTATTTGCCACCACAATTTACCCATCTGGTTTAGGAGATGGGGTCGGCCCCCCAACACCACACATTGTCACTTCCAGAACTGTTGATTTCTCATTTAAAAAGAAAAAACAACAAACATTTCCATCTTAAAGACAGGCCCCAAATCTCTCTCTCCCCCCGTAGACCTTCTGTTCACTGGTTCAAATCTTTCCCTCATTCCAGGCCAACTCAGTTTCGACTAATAAAGTATCATCAAAACGTTAGCCTGCTGGCTTTGTAATCAGCGCACCTCCAAATGTCTCCTCTTCGTATGGACTAGCCTGTGGTCCCCCAGTGTCCTGCACCCTGTGAAATCTCCACTGAGCACTCTCCTGCCCCATCAGCTTCGGGTCCCCTTCCCAACCCAGCCCAACCTTAGTGATCACCTGAAGGACACATGCCCTGCCCCTTCCTTGAGCTCTTGGGTCAGAGCCACACCTCCCTTGGTCTGTTTCTACAGCCACAAAGCCAAGGACTGCTGAACAAGGTCAGCTCAGCCCCGTGAGGTAGGAGACATCACAAAGGCATCTAGGCCCTCACCGCCATCCATCACCTCGTCCTTGCCTTGGGCAAGTTCTTCCTCTAGGACCTTTCTGTAGCTACTCTAAGCTGTACCCCACTCGAGAAAAACTGGTTTCTCCCTCTATGCACAATGTAGAGCTTCTCTGTTTTGATCTTTCACAACTTTCTACCCCCCAGAGCCTCACACATCCTTCTCCCCTTTCCCCCAGCTCAGAGGATAAGGCAACCTGTTCAGGGTCAGACCTGGACCACCCTACCCCCTGGGCTATTCCCCTGACCCTCCGCAACTGTGTTTCATTGGCCGTTCCTTCCCAAAGAGAGTTTCAACCCCCCACCCCGCCACCCCACCACCCCTTCCTCTTAGTTTGAGACAAAATGTAAATCTCGCTCAGAAAACCCTCCCCTGATTGCATCTTTGTGTGGCTGGTGCACAGTTTCTTTTCCCTTTTGAACTAAGTAAACTTCCATCTGTCTATCATCTGTCTTGGAGTGTAGCTGACACGTTACGTTAGTCTCGGTGTACAACGCAGCGATTCAGCATCTCTATATAGTACGTTGTGCTCACCACAAGGGCAGCTGCCATTTGTCACCACACAGCACCGTGACACAATCACGAGTATGTTCCCTGTGCTGTGCCATCATCCTTGTGACACTCGTTCTGCAGCCGGAAGCCTGTACCTCCCTCTCCCTTTGCGCACCTTGCCTGTCCTCCTGCCCCTCCCCTCTGGCGACCATCAGTTTGCTCTCCGTCGGTGTGGGTCTGTCTCTACTTTTTTGTGAATGTAACTTCTCGACAGTGTAATCCAGAACCTCTGACTTGACTTGACCGCCCCCACCCACTCCTCAGCCTACTGCCCCCTGGCCTCCAGCTCACCATTCTTGTGCAAATCTCCAAGTCAGTGGTGATGTCCCAACAGCCAGATCTAATGGACATCACTCCATTCTTATTTTCCTGTTAGTTTAAGCCACATGTGTCTCTGTTGATGGTTCTTTTCTTCTTGAAAGGGACTCCGTGGCTTCTATGACCCTGTGGTTTGCTGGTCTGTCCCTTCCTGATCTCTCAGCGTTCCTGGATCTATCGTGCGGTCCGTACACCCTAAGACTCCGTCACCGTCCCGTCCTCCCCTCGACAGGCCATCTCCGTGGCGGCTTCATCGACGCACTTGATCTCAGCTGTCTCTAGAGTTGAAAAGCTCCAAATTCACATCACCAGGCTCACCTTCAGACTTCCTTCTGGATATCTTTGTAAGATCTTTACCCATCTGGACCTTTATAAGGAGTTTAAAGTCACAAATCTGCTTATTCCTTCTACTTTGTATAATGTTCATCATCTCATCACCCAAAGCAAAGACCTGGCAATCCTTGTGCCCGCTCTCCTCCTCCCCGTGTACTGCAGAGATGCTCCTGGCACGTGTAGCCTTTATTCTGTCCTCCACGGCCGTCATCATCGTCCCTGACCTGGGCCACTGTACCTGCTCCAAAATGGTTTCGCAGCCTCCAGTCTTGGCCCTGTCAAGTACATTTTCCATGACCACCGAAGTGATCTGTCTAAAAGCGTATCTCCCGTGATTAAAACATAGTGGAGGCTCCCCAAAGTCACAAGACTCCCTCACAGTCAGATCCTCCTGTCCTGGGTCCCTGCCCTCCCTCCAATTTGGTCTCTCACCGCCTGTGTCCAGCACCAAACCCGTTACAGATCCTGGCATGTGGTAGGGCTATTTTTTCCCCACCTAAAACTTTGCCCAAGCTGTCCCTTCTACCTGGAAAACTCCTTCTTATCCTTTGTTTGATCAACTCCTGCGTATTTTAAAATGTAATCAGGTAGCATTTCCTCCAGTAAGCTTCTGCTTCCTCTGAACCTGCCACAGCTGCTCTCACCGAGGCCCTATAATATGCTATGGATATACTGTTGTACCATTCACCGCACTGTGCGGTTACACTAGGTTCTGTGTCCATTCACCCTATGGGATGGAGTTCCTGGGACCACACACCACTCAGACTTTACTCACTTCTGCACAGTGCCCAATAAACATTTGTTGAATGCAAGTATAAGTGAAGAATATTAATAGCCCACAGACCAATCAGCCTCCTTTTTTTCTTAAGGAATAAATTTGATGCATAGCATTGTATAAATTTAAAAAGCTACACAGCATGTTCCTTTGGTACCGTCTTATATTGTAATGACTGCCCATGTACTGACAGTCACCAGATTACATAATCACAGTAAAATGCTCACAGCACATTAGCCTTGACCTATTGACTACTCATCACAAGTTTGCAGTCTTAAACACTGTCACTCTTGTCCCTTATCCCCCAGCCATTGGTAACCATCCTTGCACTGTGTTTTCTACAGGTAGAAGTTTTCTAGATTCCATACAGAGTGATATGGATTGCAAAAATCTTTCCCCATTCTGTAGGCTGTCCTTTTATTTTGTTAATTGTTTCCTTTGCGGTGCAAAACCTTTTGAGTTTGATATAGTCCCATCTGTTAATTTTTTGTTATTGTTGTTTGGGCTTTGGTGTCATGCCAAAAGAATTATTACCAAGACCATTATTGATGGGCTTTCCCCCTATATCTTCTTCTAGGAGTTTTATGGTATCAGGTCTTATCTTAAGTCTTTGATCTATCTTGAGTTAATTTTTGTGAGTCGTGTTGAGAGGGGTCCAACTTCACTCTTCTCTATGTTTTTCTCCAGTTTTCCCCAGCACCATTTGTTGAAGAGACTGTCTTTTCCCCATTGAGTGCTCCTGGTGCCTGTGTTGAATGTTAGTTGACTGTATAAGCCAGGGTTTCGTTCTGGGCTATTTTGTTCCATTGGTTGATGTCTTGTATTGTTTTTATTACTACGGCTTTGTTCTTTTTCTCAGGATTGTTTTGACTGTTTGGGGTCTTTTGTGGTTCTGCACAAATTTTAAGGTTATTTCTTCTATTTCTGTGAAGAATACTTTTGGTATTCTTCTATTTCTGTGAAGAATACTTTTGGTATTTTGAAGGGGACTGCATTGAATCTGTAGATCACTTTCAGTAGTATAGTCACTTTAACAATATTAATTCTTCTAGTCCACGGACAGAGATGCCTTTCCATTTATCTGTGTCTTCTTCAGTTTCTTTCAGCAAAGCTTTGTAGTTTTCACTGTACAGATCTTTCACTTCCTTTGTTAAATTTATTCCTAAGAATACTGTTTTTGATGTTACTATGAATGTGATGGTTTTCCTGCTTTTTCAGAGGATTCATCATTGGTGTAAAGGAATACAACTGATGTTGTATCGTAACACTTTACTGAAATTGTTGATTAATTCCAATAGTTTTTTTTTTTTTTTTCAAACTGATTTTCTAGGATTTTCTACATATAAGGTCACATCATCAGCAAATAATGGTAATTTTACTTCTTTCTTCCCAATGTGTATTCCTTTTATTTCTTGCCTGATTGCTCTGGCTAGGGCTCCCAAGACTGTATTGGGTAAGACTGCTGACAGTAGGCATCCTTGCTTTTTTCCTGATCCTGGGGGAAATGGTTTAATTTCTCTCCAGTGAGTGTAATGTTAGCTGTTGGTTTGTCATATATGGCTTTTATCATGCTGAGTTATAGTCCTTCGGTACCCATGTTAGAGGGTTTTTTTGTTTTTGTTTTTGTTTTAAATTATCATGAAAGGGTGTTGTATTTTGTCAAATGGTTTTTCTTTGTCTATTGAGATGATCATGTCATATTTATCATTTTACTGATGCAGTGTATTTGCATTTGTTGACTTGCATATGTTGAAATACCCTCGTATCCCAGGGATAAAATCCCATTTGTTCATTGTGTGTGTATAATCCTTTTTAATGTATTCCTGAATTCAGTCTGCTAATAATCTCTTGAGAATATTTGCCTCTATATCCAACAGGGATATTAGTCTATAGTTTTCTTTCTTGTGGTCTCCTTATCTGATTTTGGTAGCAAAGTAACGCTGGCCTCACAGAATGAGTTTGAAAGTGTTTCTCCTTCTTGGTATATTGAACAAATTTGGGGGAGGACTGGTGTTAATTCTGCTTTAAACGTTTGGAAGCCATCTGGTCCTGAGATTTCTTGTGTTGGGAGTTTTTTTTTTTTTTTACTAATTCAATCTCCTTACTCACAACTGGTCTGTTCAGATTTTCTCCATCTTCCTGTGTTAGTCTTGATAGGTTGTGTTTCTAGAAATGTAGTCATTTCTTTTAGTTTACATAATTTCTTGACATATAATTGTTCAGAGTAGTCTCATAATTCTAGGTATTTCTGTAGTATCAGTTGTAATATCTCCTCTTTCATGTTTATTTCTTTGAGCTTTCTTTTTTCCTTAGTCTAGCTAAAGGCTTCAATTTTGTTTTTCTTTTCAGAGAACCAGTTCTTGGTTTGTTGATACTTTCTATTGATCTCTATTTCATTTATTTCTGCTCTGATACTTTCTTTTTTTAGTTCCTTGTGGTGTAAAGTGAGGTTATTTAAGATCTTTCTCATTTCCCAGTGTATGTATTTATAGTCATAAACTTTCTTCTTGGATCTGCTTTTATGCATCCCATAATATTCGATATGTTGTGTTTTCAAGACAATTTTTTATTTCCCTTTTGATTTCTTCTTTGACCCAACAGTTGTTTAAAAGTGCTTTTAGGGGCGCCTGGGTGGCTCAGTGGTTTGGGCTGCTGCCTTCGGCTCGGGTCATGATCTCAGGGTCCTGGGATTGAGCCCCGCATCGGGCTCCCTGCTCCGCAGGAAGCCTGCTTCCCTCTCTCTCGCTCTTTCTCTCTGCCTGCCTCTCTGCCTACTTGTGATCTCTGTCTGTCAAATAAATAAATAAAATCTTTAAAAAAAAAAAAAGTGCTTTTAGTTTCATGTATTTGTAGATCTTTTTACTGTCTTCTTGTTGATTCCTAGTTTCATAGGATTGTGGTCAGAGAAGATAGTTGGTAGGATTTCAACTCTCTTAAATTTGCTGATTTGTGGCCTAGTATGTGATTTATCCCGGAGAATGTTCCATGTGCACTTGAGAAGAACATGTATTCTGCTGCTGTTGGGTGTGATGTTCTGAGTACGCCTGCTAAGTCCATTTGTTCTAAAGCTAGGTTCAACTGCAACATTTTCTTGTTGACTTTCTGTCTGGTTGGTTTATCCATGGCTGATGTTGGGTATTAGAGTGCCCTACAATTACTGCATTATCGTCTATCTCTCCCTTATGATCCCTCATTAATTGCTTAATATGTTTTGAAGTTGCAGTGTTGGCAACAAGCACATATATTTACAATTGCTCTATCTTCTTAATATACTGGCCCTTTTATCATTACATAAGGACCTTCTTTGTCTCCTGGGACCCTTTCTGGCTTAAAGTCTATTTTGTCCAATATAAGTATGGTTACACTTGCCTTCATTTCTGTTCGCTTGGAGTGTCATCTTGCATTCCTGCACTCTGAGCCTGTACGTGTCTCTAGAGCTGAAGTGAGTCCCCTCTAGGCAGCATATTTGCTTTTTTGTCCCTTCAGCCACTCTGTGCCTTTTGATTGGTGAGTTCAATGCATTTTCACTGAGGGTGATTGCTAATAGGTAAGCATTTACTTACTACTGGCCATTTTATCTCCCGCCTTCTGGCTTTGTTTTTCTTTCTGTTTCAGTCTGCTTTTGCCAGTTGGTGGTTGTCCAGGATGATTTGGTCGTTCTCCCTCCTTTTCATGTTTCATATTTCTGCCCTAGATTTTTGTCATGTAGTTACTATGGGGTTTACACAAGGCATCTCATAGAAAAAAACAGTTTTCTCTACTGACTGCACTTTTCTTTTCACCTATCATCCTTTTGCTTCTCTCCTCCTGTACTTTCGATGTTGTGATGTTACCTCTTCGTCAGCTGTGACTTCATCCCCACTTTTAGTAGGGAGAGTTATTTTAATGCTCTTTTCCTTTAACATACAGTTAAGAGTATAATCTACTATTCCAAAAAGGAGTTACAGTTACAATATTCTAATTCCAACTGCTTGTTTATCACCTTAATCGGAACTTAGTGTGCTTTCATTTTGTTGTTGTTTCAATGTGAAGAGCTCCCTTCAACACCTCTTGTAAGGAAGGTCTCTGAGTGGTGAACGCCTTGAGCTTTTGTTTTCTAGGAAAGCCTTTGTTTCTCCTTCACATCCAAAGGTAACTTTGCCAGAGGGGGTTCTTGGCTGCCAGCCTACATTTTTATTGTTCCTTCACACTTTTACTGATTTCCTTCTGAAAGATGTATTGCATGTGACTGAGGAAATAAATAATGAACCACCGCACACTGAGAACCAAATAAATAAGTGAATTGTTTAAAGAAAGAGCACCCGATGGCTAAAACACGAAGAAGTGAAATAGGGCCTCTGGTTTTTTAACTGCAAGATCTACTTAGCCACACATCATTGTTCTGCTTTCTTCCTACTTCTTTGAAAAGTAGAAGTTACTTCTAACATTGCTGCTAAGTGACGGTGTATATATTTTTTTACACGTTGCCAACTATTTCTACTTTGGGATCGTGTGTTTCCTTTCATTTGGATGTTTAGCAGGGCGTACACTAAAAGTTAAGTCTGTAGCATATTTGATAGTATCTATTTGTTTATTCAAGTTGGAATCACTCCTGAAAGATTTCTCTAGGACAATGTAAAGACAAGGAGTCAGGCTGACTTAAATATTTTTTCTTTCTTTCTTTCTTTTTTTTATTGTAATGAAAAGGAAGTTTAATATACAGAAACAAAACAAAATTTTCTCATAGACTGGCTAGTGGTAATATTATTCAAAAGTTGTCTGAATTTCAAACCTGAAAGACCCAGCTTGCTTAATTTTTTTTATACTATCAAAAAAGAATGTTTTGCCACAAATGAATAATGAACAGAGACATGTCATTGGCATGTTTATAATTATGAAATATCTAAAGCCCATTTACACTTGATAAGAAAATAGTTAAAGGTAATTATTTTAAAGTAAGGCAAAAGCACATCTGGTTACAGTTGAGATTTTAATGGTCCTACTTTCAGATTTTTGAGTGGGGGCATTAAATGCTTCAAGCAGTTTGTTGTTTTCCTTTGGTGAGACTATGAAAGGAAGAAGTGTAGCTCTATGTGGCTACATTGTTCTACTGCAGCAGAATAATGAAGTCATGTCACCACTCCCAGAAGTAAAATGTACCAAAACAAAAAACAAACCAAATAGACATTCTCAGCTGACACAAACTTCAGTGTCTTTTCCCAGGAGTTTTCCAAATTTTTTTTTTCATTCTTACATATTTAATTATAGCCTAGATGTTTGAACTATCTCTTATGTCTCTGATGACTTTTCATCAGAATCCTTGACAACAGGGGCAGGTCTTACATTAAGGATGAGAAAAGAACTCTTCTTTTACTAACAGCTGAAATGGAAGATTAATAACCCAAACGCAAAACTTCATGTGAGTTTTCCGTTCTTTATCATTCTTTTAGTTTTTTCTGACTTTTGCTTTTCCAAGATGTTTTAGGTTCTCCATGCTAACTCCCTGCCCCCGCCCCAACCACAAAGGAGCTTAATTTTGTTCCTGGGACTTCATGGGATGAAGGTTTTGTCAATCCCAAGAAATCAGCCTCCATACTAACGTAAGTCCATAAACTTGACCTTATTCTCCTTCCACAATAATGGAAACATCAGGCAAAACCTATCTAATAGGTTTCAAAATCGTCCCCAGGGGGAGTTGACATCTAAAATGGTATCTGAAACCACACACACACAATAAACAAGAGGAAAATAAAAAGGAGAACTAGAAACCGTGCACTAGTAAATGGGTAAAAACCTATGAATATTCAAGTATGTACCGCATTTTAAAGTAAAAGTGTTTTCATAGTGTCTCCAGCAGTTCTGGGAGAAACATGCTTTTGCAATCCTACAGCCATTTGCATAAGGAAGCATATTATGCCTATCTGGCGTTGGCAACTTAAAAATCATTCAAGCAATAGAGAGCACGCATAATCATTTTACCGCAGCAAATGGTTATTTTGAAATTGTAATTTTCCAAATTAAAAAGTCTCAGGTGGTACTCCCAGAAATGTGCCCTTTGAAAACTTTTCCTGGACGCAATGTGTTCTTTAGAGCGCAAGCACCCACATCTTTGCACTTCCAGCAAGAAAGCAAAAGCAGGGAACATTTGGGGCAGAGCCATGCCTGCATCCATGTAAATATTCAGTGACTTACACACCGCCCCAAACAGTGATGAATTACTGCAAAAAAATCCCTTTTTAAAATGCTTTCTTCTTCATAGAGAGGAATGGACTGAGAACATCCATGTTCTGAGTCTCCTCCTTCTTGAAGCGGAAAGCATAGGAAAGTTGAGCATTTAATGAGGACTGGCGGGGACACGACGAGATGACGTCTCCTCCACGGAAGGTCTTGCCAGGCCTCCTCAGTGTCAGCATGTCCTTCAAGGACACCTGCGAACTCATCTTCAAGATGTAGTATTTTTCTGAATCGTTTGGATTATTCCATTTATTTTTATTTTTCAAATAACGCTCAGGATGACAAAACCCCCATCTTCACTTGCAAGTCGTTCCCGTGCCTGTGAGGTAGAGCACTGAGGAACTCTGGCAGGAGACGACCCCTGAGTCCTGCAGATGGACTGAGGGAGGAGACAGGTCACGGGGAAGATCCGAATGCAGACCGAGGAGGTCTGATGGGCAGCAACCCAAGGTGAACAGAGAGCATCTCTGGGTGCAGGCTGGCTCCCCGTGGTCCCCCATGTGTGTCTGGCCCTGGAGAATGGGCTCGAGGACGAGGCTGTGCACTCACTGACCTTTTGGTGCTGGTGCTGGAGATGGGCAGGTAGTCTGTGACTGCGATGTAGACATACTGCTTGGCGTCGTCGATCACGCTGTAGATGGCATCGATGTCAAAGCTTCTGTTCTTGGGGCAGAAGAGCTTGGGAGAATTCTGCAAAAACACACAAAACCTCTGACGTTTAGATTGCTTTTTGTTAGCTGGGGCTTTCTCTCTTTTGTTGCTGTTTTTTACGTATTCTAATGGAGCTTGGCTTTTGGGTCAAGTTTTGCAAACCAACTTCGCAGTTCTGGATGAGACTGGACAAATACATATGCGATCCTAGCACAGCTGAGGCATGTTCAGATCTGGGTGTCCCAGGACGGGTCTCGAGGCTGTCCTTTGCGTCTGTTTTGGGAGGGGATTCTAGTGTTCGATATCGACACCCGATTTGGGGAGCACTCTAGCTCTACACTTAGGGGGCTCTGGCGGACACCTTGTCAGGCAGAGCTGCAAATTTTCTCAGGCGTTACCGTGTAGTACATATTCTATACAGACGGCACGTGGAGAGGCATGCGTAATCCAAGGGGTGTTTTGTACCAGAAGTCTGAATACATGGTTTCTGGAACTCCCTGCTGTGGGGGCATTGGGTCTCTCATCCAAGGTTCAGGGGCTCCCCACACCACGCTGCTGGGAATCCTCAACCCTGCTTAGGGAAGACGAAGTGGGCGTTCTAGATCCTGACGCGGAGGAATGCGGAGCGTGGGGGAGAGGGGCAGGAAAGGAGCCTGGTCAGGGTACCCCCCAACCCCCACCCCGGAGTCCCTGCTCAGAAAGTCACCTTGGCAGCTGACTATCAAATGGTTTTTGATTATTTAAATGATTTTTACTTTGGAATGAGGGTGAGCTTCTAAGTCTTTGAAAAAGACTAACGCCAAAACCACAACAAACCCTCATGAACGGACACAAAATAGAAACAAACCATACAATAAAAGCAATAAAAAACAAACCACACACATGGCGGTTACTCCGGCTGTCTGCGGGAAAGATGTTCCTGCTTCTACAGCGTCTCCTGTGTCTCCCTGTCCCTCCTGCCATTTCTCCCTAGTGCTCTTTGCTGGGACTTTAACACATCATTTCCTTGTCACCATGATGTAAACACACACACACACGTCAAGCTCAGCATTCCTGGTGTCTGGGAATCCTGCCTGAACTCACTGGAGGGGTCTATCTCTGGCCCTTTGTGCCTTGGCCTCCCGTTTCTCTGCCTCCCTCCTGGGCCAGCCACCATGCCCTCCGTGCCCCAGAGGGAAGGAACGGCCCAGCCCCAATCTCTGCGCTCTGCGTGTTTGCTCCCGTCAGCATTTCTGGCCCCTCAGAGTCCTCGACTTTCTCTACCTTCCAGCTCTAGGACGAGCCCCTCTGTGGAACCCAGAGGCTCCTTCTCCTTTCTCTGGCCTCTCATAATATGATTTATCTGTGATATTAGTTAGCCTATGACCCCTGCCTCATCTGCCTGCTGAGACAGTCCCTGGCTGGATTTTAGGGATTCTAGGCACTCATTTTTCTGTCTCTATCAATACAGTCAATATGGAAACGATTTAATTCCCTCAGCCTGTTGGGTCTGCTTTAAGTGTTAGCACCAGGGGGCCTGGGTGGCTCAGTCAGTTAGGTGGCTGCCTTTGGCACGGGTCATGATCCCAGAGTCCTGGGACCGAGTCCCGCATGGGACTCCCTGCTTGGCAGGGAGTCTGCTTCTCCCTCTGCCTCTGCTGCTCCTCCTGCTTGTACTTTCTCTCTCTGTGTGTGTCAAATAAGTAAATTAAATCTTTAAAAAAAATGTCAGCCCCAGACCAGGGCCTGAGCCAGCCCTGTCGTGCATCTGGAGGCCCCGGTTTTTGTTTCAGAAGTCTCCCGGATTTCCTTGTGTTCCCAAATCTAGTTCCGGTTTCAGGGAGGAGCAAATGGAGGCGCAGTGTCCTTGGTCTCCTCACATCTGGTCGTGCGCGATGCCATCCGGTGCTCCTGGCCCGGCTCCCGCATTTACAGCCTGCGGAGGCGTGCGGGCGGGTCCCTTCCACCTGCTGAGCCCTATGGCTGAAGGGGGGGTTGGGTCATCACGGACACACCCGTCTTGCTGTCTGGGTTCCGGGCCTCTCTTCTGTGCTTGCTGGACTTTGTTCAGCCAATAGCACTCAGCGCCTGCCACATCCTAGCTCTAGTCTGGCTGCTCGGTGTACATCGGTGGCCCAAAATAAGTTGCTGGCTTGGTGGTGTTTATTCTAGCCCGTGACATGGGGTCGTCTTCATGAGGCTGGGTGCTTCTGCACTGGCCTGTGCCCCGCGGGGCTGTGTATCTCCAACACCTGGTTATCTCCAGGCCACTCCTAGCCCCTGCTCTATAGCAGTATCTGTGGGCTGAACGTGAGAGGGCTTCCTGCGTTAACCAGCGCCGCAGGTCGGAGGGACTCCCAGACCAGACCTCACTCCCAGTGGAGCTGCTTCACGTTGGGTATTTCCATCCACTCGGGAACAGCCCTGGATGTGCACTTGTCCGCTGCGTTCCTTCCGCTGAACCTGATGCCTGGAGTATGGCAGGTGTCGTGTGTATTAGGGAAATGCGTGACTATTTGTATCAGTTCTCCCAGCCCTGGGGGTGTGGCAGTGCCTGATGGGTATATTCCAGAGTCCACTACCTTTGAAAATAGTGTCTGGATATACTAGTGGCTTTGAAATATTTGCTTAAGATGTAAGTGAATGAACAACCACCTAAAGAATGACTGATCTACTGGTCTGACAGAGGAAGTTAACTAGTTCCAATAATTTAATTAGAAGGCTGTTAAGTCTCCCTCTTATTGGTCCTGAATTAATTTTCTTTTCTTTATTTATTTTTTAAAAAATTTTATTTATTTATTTGACAGAGAGAGATTACAAGCAGGCAGAGAGGCAGGCAGAGAGAGAGAGAGAGGAGGAAGCCGGCTCCCTGCTGAGCAGAGAGTCTGATACGGGGCTTGATCTCAGGACCCTGAGACCATGACCTGAGCCGAAGGCAGTGGCTTAACCCACTGAGCCACCCAGGCGCCCCTAATTTTCTTTTTTTAAAGAAGATTTTATTTACTTATTTGACAGCGAGAGAGCACAGGCAGGGGCAGTGGCAGGCAGAGGGAGAAGCAGGCTTCCCGCTGAGCAGGTAGCCGGATGTGGGGCTCGATCCCAGAACCCTGGGATCATGACCTGAGCAGAAGACAGACACCTCAGCGAGCCACCCAGGCAGCCCCTGAATTAATTTTCTGAGCCTTGCACTGTGTACTCCTTTATTATGGGAAGGAGCAGGAAAACATTCTTTGTTTTGGCTCTGTGATGACCTTTTACCACTCCAGTTCTCTTCTGCACCTGCATCTAGGCAATATGTTTCTCTCTCAGATCAACTAGTGCCTTAAACATTCACATAACTTGCTTTGTATAGTCTTTAAATACTTGCCTTAGCAGGCTTCTGATTTATTTCACAACTGTTTCCTGGTTTGTAAAGAATCCACACTCCATCCCAAGAATATATAAGTTAAAATATATTAAACACAAAAAGCTGGCCCCACAGAAGGGAGAATATATTTGCAAACTGTATATGTGGAATGTATAGGAACACTCACCACTCAATAATAATAATCCAAGTGAAGTGGGCAAAGGATCGGAAAGACATGTCTCAGAAAAGATGAACAAAGGGCCAATGAACACATTAAAATATACAAGTAAAAACCACAGGGACATACCATTTCACACCCACCAGGAGGGGTGAAATAAAATCGAAAATAACAGGCATTGGGAAAGATGTGGAGACATGGGAGCTGTCATTTGTTGCTGGTGGAATCGTCAATTGGGGCAGCCAGTTTGGAGAATGGTTTGTCAGTCTCAGAGTGTGCAGCACAGCTATCACACTACCCATGGTACTTCTCCTGAGTCTACATCCCCAAAACACTGGAAACGGGTGTTCAAATAAAACCTTGTGCATAAAGCTTCACACCAGCACTCTTCACAGGAGCCAGAAGATAGGAACTCCTAAATGTTCATCAACCGATGGACGAATAAACCAAATTTGATACCTGGAATATTATTTGACCATAAAAAAGGAGGGATGTACGGATTCATGTTGTAACATTAATAGACTTTGAGTGAAAGGAGTCAATTACGAAAGACGACACACTGTTGGGTGCCGGCGTGGCTCAGTCAGTGAAGCGTCGACTCTTGATTCTGGCTGGGGTCATGATCTCAGGGTCGCGAGACTGAGCCCCATGTTGGGCTCTGGGCTCAGTGGGGAGTCGGCTAGAGTCTGTCTCCCTTTTTCTCTGCTCCCTCCTGTGCTCTCTCTCAAACAAATAAATCTTTAAAAAAAAAAAAAAAGACTACAGACTGTCTTACTCCACTAATATGAAATGCTAGAGAGAGGAGAACCCTAAGAGACGGCAGAGGAGTGGTTGCCAGGGCCTGGGGGAAGGGGACTAGGGAGAGTGGCCCCAGTGGGTGTGGTCTTTGTGCTGATGACAGTGTTCGAAATGAGACCATGGAGATGGAAGCACAGCTCTGGCCACACTGAAACCCACTGAATCATATACTTGGGAAGGGTGAATTTCATGGAATGTAAAGCATCTCTCCACAAAGATAATCAAATGTAATTAACAACGAAGCAAGGGAATAGAGCAGGGTATTTTTCACAGCACCACGTTCTGCTTAATGTCTGCACTCACTCACTAAATGCACCTCAGTCCACTGGACTGGATGGGTGAATGAAACCGTAATGAGAAATGACATCTGTCTAGCACCCAGATCAGTAATGATGGACTTTGAGGGGCACCTAGGTGGTTCCATCTGCTATAGGCTCACAGTCTTGGGATCAAGTCCCACGGTGGGCTCCCTGCTCATGAAAAGAACAGACCTTGAACCAACTAGTCTTGATCTTGGAAAGCAAATTTATAATCTCAAGCGTTCCAAAGAGAAATCTACAAGATAAGACCAAAACACAGTCAACTATGGTTCCTGTTTCTGACTTCAATGGGGAAAGTAAATAAATCGAAATCATGTGGCTCCAAGTGGTTAGAGATCACAGAGTGAAATCTCGCCAGGCCTCTCCTTGTGTTCCATGAGAAAACTAGAAATAATCCACATTTATATCATAACTTAAAATTTATATATAACATGCTAAGTTATTAATCATCCCAAATCTAATTTGGGGAATAGTAATTCTTAAGGTCTTCAATGATATTTGTGTGTGCATGTGTTAACTTAGTCTTGGAATTGTGAGATTATAAAAATATACTATTTTAGGGGCACCTGGGTGGCTCAGTGGGTTAAAACCTCTGCCTTCAGCTCAGGTCATGATCCCAGGGTCCCGGGATCGACCCCTGGGATCAGGCTCTCTGCTCAGCAGGGAGCCCTGCTTTCCCCCACCCCTCTCTGCCTACTTGTGATCTCTGTCTGTCAAATAAATATTTAAAAAAATATATACTATTTTAAGATATTTTATAACAAATACTTTGAATTTCAATAAATTTGCTTGACATTTGTTTGGCATGTATTACCCAGAAAATTATATGCATCCTAGAACTTTTTTATTAAAATTACTACTAATAAAACTAATCCCACATTTATTGTTGCTTTTAGGGAGCTGTAAGTAATGTGCTGGGAATAGCAATGATGAAGATGGCCCTGTATATGGCCTTTGGAGCCTTTTAAATAGTGGGAGCAATGATCAATAAACAAACAGTTATGAGAATGTGATAAATGCTACATTAGGGGTGAGATCAAAGAGCTTTGGGCAAATGTTACCAATTCTAGTGGTGGGGAGGTCTGACATTATTTTTTACCTGAAGGATTTTATGTCTCTGCAAAAACTGTGTTCAATTAATATCTATCAAACTGGAATTCAAAGATAGGCTTGATATTAATAGGAAATAGAAGATAAAGTAATAATATGAAAAATAAAAACAGAAAGCAGAGACATTATACAGTTTAAAAGGCTATTCCTGAAGGCATGTTTCAAAACTCTATTTATTTGGGGGCAAATCATTTAATAAAAAGCAACTGGCAGATCTGCCCTAGAATACAGCAAAGGCCTTTGTTTTAGTAGATTTTATTAAGGGTCTGGCCTTCTCTCTGGGGCAGGTATGGTAACTTTGGGATCAACAAGGGGGGGGGACTCCCCCAGCTTTTTAAGAGTCAGAATATAAATGTACACAAAACTCACATCCACCTAGCTCTAAGATTCAAACCATAAATTCAAAATCCAGCAATTGTCTGAAATCTGCTGAGAATTCATCTATTCCTTGCTGCTTCCCATCTGCTCTACTGGCTAAGCAAGTGTCCCTTGGGGTGTCGTGTCACCCTGTCACCTTCTGGATTCAGGGTTCCTTGGCCAATTTCCTATTGCTAGTCGTCTACAAATTCAGAATCAGAGCTGGCCTTCCCGTCTTACAGGGTTGTCTTGAGAGGAAATGAAACCGAATACATGAAATAATTATGCTCGTAAAACGCCTTATGCAATATGCTACTGGCGACTGCATTGTGGTCTGCTGCATATTTTAAAGAAAAGGTTTTTTTTTAGCTTGGTTTGATGAAAATCTTGCAGTCTGTGTTCTGCTATTTGTATTTATATGAATTTGTTAAGACAGAAAAACACCCTCTTTTGTCTCAATTGCTACCTGGCTAAATTTTCAGACTGTGCTTTGGGTTTGAAACGCAAAAAGGATGATGAGCGTGTTGAATTAGGAGCATGGTTTTAAGCAGTTTATCTGAGCACTAGGATGAGCTGTGGAGCCTGCTTCAAAACAAAATTCTAAGATCTTACCCCAGACCAGTGCTTCGATCCTGGGTAGGAGAAGGGGGGGGCTCTACATTTGCATTTTAAACAGACTCCCCAGCCAGTCCTTTTTTTTTTTAAGGTTTTTCTGTGACAGAGACTCCGTGAGAGAGGGAACACAAGCGGGGAAGTTGAGGGGAGAAGCAGGTTCCCCACTGAGCAGGGAGCCTGGCTAGATCCCAGGACCCTGAGATCATGACCTGAGATGGAGGCAGACATCTAAATGAGCCCCCCAGGTGCCCCTGCCCCAGCCAGTTCTTCATTAAAGATTGGGGAGCAGCGCTGTAGGCACAGAGTCCCACTGCCCATTCCCATTGACACTGTGGGGCAGCTGTGGTGGGGGGGGGGGTAGAGGTGGGGGATGGGTGGTGGTTTTCAGTGTAGTCAGGGGCCAGAGGCTGTGCCCTGCCCTGCCCTCAGCTTCAGTGACATACACACAGCTCTCCTTTTATCTGTGTTACACACTGGGGTTCCCTCAGACTCCTTTCATCAAAGGAGGACTCCGTGGCCAGAGTGGAGGAGCACGGTGACCTCGGGAGCTAGGAACGACCATTAACCTTCATCACTGTTCCCCTCATTGGGGACGGCCGAGCCTGAGAGCGTGTACCTTACCTCTTTGAGGGATGGGACAGAACGGATGTGGGGAATTCGGGATGGCCCGGATCATACTCGAACGTTCCAGCTTGGGA
Source organism: Mustela nigripes (assembly GCF_022355385.1). Classification (NCBI taxonomy): domain Eukaryota; kingdom Metazoa; phylum Chordata; class Mammalia; order Carnivora; family Mustelidae; genus Mustela; species Mustela nigripes. The sequence continues at coordinate 7,517,959 of NC_081566.1, forward strand.
GGAAGGAGGAGCGGGAGGGCAAGGACTCACCGACACAAAGGCTTGAGATTTGGTTTCATTCAATTGAAGCTGCAACTTCTTCTCGTTGTCGTAGACGCCATAGAGCCTCTTGGACCAGGTCTGAGGCACTCTGTTCTTGAACTTTAATGAGCTGTACAGAGCGAATATCCTCTGTAAGTCCAGGACCAGGCAGCTGCAGTTGTAGAAGATGACCCCGAGCTCTTTCATCTGTGGGATTAAAACAGAGAGCATCGATGCCGCGTACAATGGATGGTGTCCGTTTCAGAGGAAAAAGATGGGCAAGAATGTGGTCCTGGGGACTTCGTCTCCTGCAGCTGTTACACAGAAGTGTGTGGATACCGTCACAGTCTGGGATATAGAAGTGATGCCGTATAAAAGTGCTTCAATATTTAAGGAGAACTGTGGCCTGCCATTTTGCATTGGGGATCTTACAATTTTTTCCATATTCACTTCCATTTTTATTTATTTCAGAGAGAGAGAGAGAGAGAGAGAGTGTAAGCATGAGCAAGGAGAGGGGCAGAGGGAGAAAGCAGACTCCCCGCTGAGCAGGGAACCTGATCCGGGGCTCAATCCCAGGACCCTGGGATGGTGAGCTGAGCCGAAGGCAAATGCATAACTGACTGAGCCACCCAGGTGCCCCTGCCTCCATTTTCCATACCAGATCTTCAGGGTCACTTCCTTAGAATATTTTTTCTGTATGAATCCTTACATCACCCAGCAATATAAAGGTAGGGTTTTAAGGGCAGCTTCACGGAATGGTTTAGATCATGGATTCTGAAGTCATGATAAGGAAAATCTGTGTGGTGGCGAACCAATCCATCAGGGGAATCCCAGTCGCGGCCCCAGGGCCATTCTTTGTTCTCTGCCACCCACCCTGCTGGTCGTGGCGCAGGAGTGGCTGGCACAGATACAGAAGCAAAAGTGTAGAAACGATCCCCTTTGTGCTCGGGTCTCCCAACCTGGAGAGATTACTCTCTCGCGGGCCCACCGCCATGAAATGAGCCTCCCGTCCTCCAGGCTCTCCGAGGGCCGCTTGGGTTTGGGGCCAGGACCCAGTCCAGGTTCGCAACACGTGGCTCCCCCGCGGGCACCATCGCGGCCACCGGTTTGCGGCTGTCGCGGCGGCGACGCACGAGGGTCGTAAAGGAGAGGGCGCGCCGCCTGGTTTCCGGCAGGCCCCCGTCAGGCCGGAAGGGGAGACCGATCTCCTCCCAGACACCTCCCAGAGGTCTCACAGGTACGGACTCGGGGCGGGGGGTGGTTCCCTCAGGTCAGAAACCCCCGAAAGGGGGGCAGGACAGAACTCCCGAAGGGAAAGGAATCGCGCAGGTCCGGCCTGGGGGGAGGAACCGTAAGAACGTCGGTGTGAAAGCCCGAGCGGATGTGCAGTTCGACCTGCCGGGTCAGGCGGCCCGAGGCCGTGGCTCCACCCTTAGGGCCCCCAGAAGTCCACGGAGTCCGAGTGGGCCCTGACCTGTCTCCGGAGTGACCTCATAGGGTCTAAGGCGAGCCCTTGGGGCGCCAGTCTGGGGTTTATACGGACTCACGGTGGCCAAGAGGCATGCAGGTGTCCCCCAGGAGGGCGGACAGGCGGGCCTGGGCCTGGTCTCTCTGCAGGGACACCCACCCTTTGTCTGTCTCTGCGCCGGCGACACAGGGAAACATCACTATGGGACCAAGGCAGAGTCAACCTACAGTCCCAGACTGTAGGATCAAAATCCGAGAAAGGGGTTTACAGAAGAATATGAAGTTAAAATATATCCTGGCCAACAGAGAACCCTATGTGAGTTAGAATGACCCACCTTCAATGCTGGATGGCCTTCAAAAGGGACATTAGCTGTCCCAGCGACTCATCGGGTTTGGCTCGTTGTAACAGAACACCAAAACACCCTGACCAATTTCTGTACATTGACTCCTGGCTAGGACTTGCCCAGACCCTACCCCCTGGGTGCCATTCGCTTGCAATAGGCAGGGATGGGCCTGGGTCTTAATCGCCTCATCCAAGTGGCCCAAAAAGACCAACAGAAGCCCTAGCCTCTACAGATCCCATCCAGAAATCTCAAGGCTAAACCTATCCTGTCCCCTCTGTACGCACCCCCAAGGCTGTCTACACCTGGCCGCCTCCAGTTCCAGACACTCTGCTGCCACCAGTCTCCCCAGGGCGCCCCAGGCCCAGAGGATCTACTTTCTCTAAGACCAGCAGCCAGGTTGTTTCCCAGGCTGGGCCAAGTGCCCTCCAAATGCCGGTACAAGAGAAGCAAGAACCAGAGCGGCACCATAAAGACCCGACAGTCCAGCCCGGCCGTTGCATGATGTATTATCAACCTTTCTCCACCACCGACCCCTTCAAGTGGACACACAAGCCCACCTGTTCAATCTGGGAAAGGGTTTCCAGGGTGGCTCTGTTGACAGGTCTATAGGGTGGAGGGGCCACAACCACCAAACCTGGGGAACCCAGAACCCCCTTGGCCAGGGATCAATGTGCCCTACTGTAAAGAAAAGAGGCATTAAAATAAAGTATGTCTCAACCAGGGAAAGGCTCCCTGAAAAGGGGGACCTCTTAGGCCTTGCAGAAATAGACTGAGGGGAACCAGGCTCTCTCCTCCTTGGCCTCCATGAGCTCATGGTTATAATAAAAATGGGCCAACCAGTGACTTTTACGGTGGATACTGGGGCGGAGTACTCTCTTGTCACCTCCCCAGTGGCCCCTTTCAGCAAGAGGACTGCGATCATCCTTGGGGCTACGAGGACACTGGCAATTTGCCAGGCTCATCAGTGTAAACTCAGGGGCCACTAGGTGCAACATGAGTTCCTCTATATCTATTGCCCGGTCCCCCTCCTGGGCTGAGGCATACTCTCCAAGCTTGGGGTTCCGATAACCTTTCAGCCCACCGGGCACAGCAGCCTCCGAATGAACCCAGGGCAAGAGGACACAGGGTCTCTGGTACTAGCAATTACCACACCAAGGGAAAAAGAATGGAGGCTATTCTGTGCCCAGGCTGAACCGAATGGCCTGCCGGAGTTCAGGTTCACTTCCTTTCAGTATGGAAAGGTACTTCAGAAAGGTACTTCCTTTCCGTATGGTCTAAAGAAAACCCACCCCGACTAGCCCAGAATCGGGCCCCTATCATTGCTGAACTGATCCCGAGAGCCCAACTCCAGAGCAAAGGCAGTACCCCCTCCCATAAGAAGCTAACGTTGGCATTCAAGAGCACCTGGCCAGACTTAAAAAGCAGGTATCCTGATTGAGTGCCAGTCAGCCCGGCATACCCCACTCCTGCCAGTCAAGAAGCCAGGAGGGGATATCGACCAGTTCAAGACCTCTGCCCATCAACAAGGTCGCCATCTCCCTGCACGCAGTCGTCCCAAATGCATGCGCCCTCCTCCAGGATGTGGATGACCTCCTCGCCAGTGACTGCACAGAAGGCACAAAGGATGGAATCTCAGGGAGAAAGACCTAAATCTGCCACCAACAGGTCTGATATCGCGGTTTCCTCCTCACCCAAGAGAAGAGAGAACTAGGGCCAGAGAAAGAAAGCCACCATCTCCTTGCCACAGCCCCAGAAAAGGGCCTACGAGAATTCCTGGGGCCTGCAGGATTCTGCCGCATCCAGATTCCTGAGTTCTCAGCAATAACAAGAACCCTCCGTGATCTCTTAGGGGGACCAAATCGAAAACCCCTGCCTGGACTGAGAAAGCAGAAGCTGCCTTCACAGAGATTAAGGCTGCCCTGGGCGGGCTCTAGCCCTAGCCCTACCAAATATAGAAAAACCCTTCAATCTCGTTGTACACAAAAAAGACAGCGCTGGGGGTACTTACCTAGACAGTTGGGCCTTGACAATGGCCAGCTGCCCATCTGTCAGAGAGACCAGACTCTGTGGCAGCAGGATGGCACCCGCGCTTCAGGGCACTGGCAGCCACAGTCCTACTCATTAAGGAGGCAGACAGGCTCACCCTGGGACAAGAACTTAACACCCAGGTCCCTCATGCAGTTACGTTCCTTATGAACACACAGGGGCACCACTTTCCAGCTCCTGGCTAGCACAGTACCAAGGGCTCCTCTGGGACAATCCATAGGTCATCCTCGGAACAGTAAGGACATTAAACCCAGCAACCTCTCTCCCCAGGGAAGAGGGGGAACTAGACCATGACTGCTCTGAGGTAACTGATAAAGTCTATGTGAGCCGTCCAGACTTACAGGATTAAGCCATAAAGAATCCAGAGCTCACGCTGTTCGGCAATGGCAGCAATTACCACAAGAGGGTGCCCGGAAAGCAGGTTATGCAGTGACCATGACCACGGAAATCCTAGAAGCTAAGGCATTACCAGCTGGACGGTCAGCACAATGGGCTGAACTATACGCCTTAGCCCGAGCCCTCACCCTCAGTGAAGACAAGAGGGTCACCATCCACACTGACTCTCGGTACATCATCCCTACTGTGCATCTACAGGGGACCATCTGCAAGGAGAGGGGCCTCCTAACTGGTGCAGAAAAAGCTATCAAAAACTTTTTCTTCAAAAGAAGAGATACTAAAAGTCCTTAAAGCCATCTGGCTTCCAAGAGAAGCAGCAATCCCGAACTATAAGGGACCCCAGGAAGGAGACGACCCTATAGCATGGGGAAATCATCTGGCAAAAGAGGCTGCCAAGACCACAGCCAGTAAGGACACTGACAGAGCTCCTTCCCTCACCATGGCCCTGACACCCCCAGAAGAAGTCCCTCCGCCCAGTTACACTAAGAAGAAAAAAATGGCCCACCATTTTTTTTTAGTCAGGGGCCACCCTGACCAAAAAGGGGTGATGGGTGATGCCAGATGGGCACGTCTTTTTCAGTCAGGGGCCACCCTGACCAAAAAGGGGTGATGGGTGATGCCAGATGGGCACGTCTTTTTCAGTCAGGGGCCACCCTGACTAAAAAGGGGTGATGGGTGATGCCAGACGGGCACGTCTTCATCCCAACAGCAACAGGAGGGCATCTAGTCAAGAAATACCATTGACTCACCCACCTGGGAAAAAATGCATTAGAGGCCCTTCTCCAGAAGTATGGCTGCATCCGCCACCTGCCAGCACTGCATTGAGCAACTAGTGAGTGGTATGTGACATGTGCTAAAAAATAATGCCCAGCCTGCTCTGCGGCCCCCACCAGGTGTCCAGAGTTTGGGAGTAACCCCTTTCAAAGAGCTAAAAAGAGACTTCACAGCCGTGCAGTTGAGCAGGGGTTCAGATGTCTCCTAGTTAACAGTATACACATTCCTGATTAAAACTCTTCAAAGTATAGGGATAGAGGGAACATTCCTCAACTTCAAAAAATTGATCAATGAAAAACCCACAGTGAATATCATTCTCAATGGGGAAAAGCTGACAGTCTTCCCATTGAGATCAGGAACATAAGGTTGCCCACTCTCACCACTGTTTTTCAAAATAGTACTAGAAGTCCTAGCAACAGCAATCAGACAACAAAAAGAAATAAAATGTATTCAAATTGGCAAAGAAGAAGTCAAACTCTCTCTCTTCGCAGATGACATGATCCTTTATATGGAAAACCCCAAAGACTCTAGCCTCAAACTACTAGAACTCATACAGCAATTCAGTAATGTGGCAGGATACAAAATCAATGCACAGAAATTAGTTGCTTTCTTATACATAGAAAATAAAAATATAGAAAGGGAAATTCGAGAATTGATTCCATTTACTATAGCACCAAGAACCATAAGATACCTTGGAATAAACCTAACCAAAGAGGTAAAAGATCTGTACTCCAGGAACTACAGAACACTCATGAAAGAAACTGAAGACACAAAAAGATGGAAAAGCATTCCATGCTCATGGATCAGAAGAATAAACATTGTTAAAATGTCTATACTGCCCAGAGCAATCTATACTTTCAATGCCATCCTGATCAAAATTCCACCAGCATTATCCAAAGAGCTGGAACAAACAATCCTAAAATGTGTATGGAACCAGAAGAGACCCTGAATCGCTAAGGAAATGTTGAAAAAGAAAAACAAACCTGGCATCATGTTACCTGATTTTAAGCTTTACTACAAAGACAGCATAGTACTGGCACAAAACCAGACACATAGACCCGTGGAACAGAGTAGAGAATCCAGATATGGACCCACAACTCTATGGTCAAATAATCAACAAAGCAGGAAAAAAAATATCCAGTGGAAAAAAGACAGTCTCTTCAATAAATGGTGCTGGGAAAATTGAACAGCTATGTAGAGAAGAATGAAACTCGACCATTCTCTTACACCACACTACAAAGATAAACTCAAAATGGATGAAAGACCTCAATGTGAGGCAGGAATCTATCAAAATCCTAGAGGAGAACATAGGCAGTAACCTCTTCGACACTGGCCACAGCAACTTTCAAGACATGTCTCCAAAGGCAAAGGAAACAAAAGTGAAAATGAACTTTTGGGACTTCAGCAAGGTAAAAAGCTTCTGCACAGCAAAGGAAACAGTCAACAAAACAGAGAGGCAATCCACAGAATGGGAGAAGATATTCACAAATGACACTACAGACCAAGGGCTGATATCCAGGATTGATAAAGAACTCCTCAAACTCAACACCCAAAAAACAATCACGTCAAAAAATGGGCAGAATACCTGAACAGACACTTCTCCAAAGAAGACATACACATGGCTAACAGACACATGAAAAAATGCTCATCATCATGAGCTATCAGGGAGATTCAAATCAAAACCACACTGAGATACCACCTTATACCAGTTAGAATGGCCAAAATTAGCAAGGTAAGTAACAACAAGTATTGGAGAGGATGTGGAGTAAGGGTAACCCTCTTACACTGTTCGTGGGAATGCAAGCTAGTACAGTCACTCTGGAAAACAGTGTGGAGATTCCTTAAGAAATTAAAAATATAGCTACCCTATAACCCTGCAATTGCACTACTGGGTATTTATCCCCAAAGATACAGATGTAGTGAAAAGGGCCATCTGTACCCCAATGTTCATAGCAGCAGTGACCACAGTCGCCAAACTGTGGAAGGAGCTGAGATGCCCTTCAGCAGATGAATGGATAAAGATGTGGTCCATATATACTATGGAATATTATGCCTCCATCAGAAAGGATGAATACTCAACTTTTGTATCAACATGGACGGGACTGGAAGAGATTATGCTGAGTGAAATAAGCCAAGCAGAGAGAGTCAATTATCATATGGTTTTGATTTGTGGAGCATAAGGAATAACACGGAGGATGTGAGGAGATGGGGAGGAAAAGTGAATTGGGGGAAATCGGAGGGAGAGACAAATCATGAGAGACTCTGGACTCTCTGAGAAACAAACTAAGGGTTTTGGAGGGAGTGGGGTAGGGGGTTGGGTGAGCCTGGTGGTAGGGATGAAGGAGGGCATGGATTGCATGGAGCACTGGGTGTGGGGCATAAACAATGAATGCTGGAACGCTGAAAAAATAAAATAAAAATTTAAAAAATAGTATACACATTCTCTGGATGGGTCAAAGCCTTCCCGAACAGGACAGAGTGAAGCCAGGAAGGAGCCAAAGTTCTCTTATGGGAGATTCTGCCCCAGTCCAGCCCGCCATTAACAAACCACGGTAACGATGGGCCCACATTTGGAGTAGACCCTGCACAGGTCTTAGCCAAGTCTCTCAACGTCACTTGGGGGCTGCACACTGCCTTCTGGCCCCAAAGCTCAGGGAAAGGAAAGTGAATGAATCGCACCCTCAAGGGAACCTTAGCCAAGTGTTGTCGGGAGACTAGCCTCCCAAAGCCAAATCTGCCACCCCCGGCCTCCGGCATGCGCACTGCACACCCGGGATGCTAAGTTACTCCCCTTTTGAATTAGTGTATGGACCAGCTCCCCTGTGCAGTCTTCCAGGAAACTTACATCAGATTGGAGGAAAAGAAATAAAAAAACAACTTCCGGTCTGGGGGCCACCCTAAATAAATGACAAAGTCGCACCACTGAGAGGCCCCGGTCTCCGCAGGGTCCCAGGTGCACGCCTTCCAGGCAGGAGACTCAGTGTGGGTCAAAAACTAGAAAAGGGACCCCCTCAAACCACAGTGGACAGGGCCTCCCTCTTTGTTCTAACCATCCCTACTGCCTGTAAGGTCCCCTGTGTCACCTGTGGCTCCACCAATCCAGAGTGAAAAAAAGCCCATCCCTCAGACAAAGAGCCAGAGCAATGGCAAGTCAGCCAAACCCCGCACACCCGCTCCAGCTTCACCTCCGACGAGACCCCACCGACTAAGGGACACCTGCTTGCTGTGCTCCCGAGTTCTCACCGGCATGATACCCATCATCTTAGGGGTCAGACTCGACTCTGTTGCCCCTTCTGGCTGGACTTTCCCCCAGAGACTTGCCATTACTGTTGTTTCTTGGGTGACCGTAGGGTGTTGTACTATATACTTCCTTGTCCACAGGTTGGATCTGCTGTCCAGCTAGCTGCGATGGCGCCCTCTAACTAAGCCGGGGACCCTCCACTTCTGCTGGCCCTCTGCTGTCTACTCCTAAGTGCATTTCACTATGGTCTTTCTGAGCCCAGTCAGTCCTGGTCTTCTGCTGCCTGGGGTGTTGTTCCTCCCCACTGCCTTTAGCCTGCCCGACCAGGCAGGGGGGCAAAGTCTCGCATTATCACTACTGGAAAGTGGCTCCCTTGGCGCCTCCTCCTCGTCAGCCCCCTCCTCGTCGTAGCATTTGGTCCTCGTATTTTTAATGCCTTTACCGGGTCCACACTGCTCAGATTGCCAAGACCAGACGCCAGCTGCGCCTGACTCCCTGTTGCCCTGTAGATGATGAAGATGATGTCGTCTAAACCAGGTGTTTAAAGGGGCACCGAGGGGGGAATAATAAGGAAAATCTGGGTTCTGAGGCGGCCGACCAGTCCAGCAAGGGAATCCCAGACCTGGCCTAGGGCCATTCCAGGTTTTCCCCTGCCCCGCCGGCCACGGCCACAAGAGTGGCACAGATACAGAAGTAAAAGTGTACAAACTGCCCCTTTGTTCGTGCTTGGGGCTCAGACCTTGAGAGGTTACTCTCCTTGGGGCCTGCTGGCATGAAATAAACCTCCGGCCCTCCAAGGTCTCCAAGGGCTGCTGGGTTTTTTGGCCAGGATGCAGTCCAGGTTCCATAATAGACTGCCTGGAATGATGTTCAGTTCTATGGCTTTCTATCTGCATGATTTTGTTGGACAAGACACATAATCTCTGGGTCTCATTCTCCTTCTACAAAATGGAGTTAAGAGTACTTATTCCACACACCTGCTAGATGCTTTTAAAATGGTCAGGACATTTAAAAGGCTCAGAACAGGCGCCTATGACTTGGCACACACAAATAATTTGTTAACAATACACAAGAAGTGACTCCTATGAACACGGCACAAGCCTCAAGAAGAATGCACCAATACACTCCTGCGACGCAGAGACCATAGAAGGATTTCTTCCACTTCCCGCAATGCACAGATGGAGGGAAAGCTCAGGCACACAGGCAAAGACATCTGCCCCAAGTGGGAGACCTAGCCAGCAACAGGTTGAGAATGTGAACGCAGGTTTTTGACCTTCGATGGTGCACACCCAGAACACAGCAGCGCCGGCTTCATCTGCGTCCGGCTCACTTTGTGAATGTTACAGATGCTTTCTCAGTCAATGACAGCGACACAGTAACACATGGATCATACACGAACAACACAAGGATGCGTGTTCTGAGATCTGAATACCCAGGGATGGGTATGCTAGGGACACCTGAGTCCACTGATGTTAAACTCCCTCCTACGCCTTCCTCCAGCTGCCCCCTGAAGACACTACTCAAGAACAAAGAAGACGTTACCTGCTGCAGAGGACCCCCTAGGACTCCTCCAGTATGTCCTGGAGGTCTTTCCCCATGCATCTACACGTGCCTGGTTTCATTCTACCAGCCACAGTGGCTACAGAATGAGGCATACATGCTACTTCACCTGCAGATAGACTTGCCGTATTTTTCTCTAATGCAAGACATAAAGCAATGAGCATCCTTGAGCATCTATCTTTGTGCATCTATGCAAGTACTCCTTTAGTATAGCTTCCTAGCACTGGATGTACAAACACATTCAGGGCAATTAGAGGTTATAAAGTGGGCAAAGGCAGAGCAGAAGGGGCGTGTTGGGCATGTACAAAGGTACTGTGGCTCGTGGGGGGTGGGATATGATCAGAACTGGGAGGCTAAAGCAGAGTGAGGTAGGGAGAACATGTGTGAGTGTGTAAATATGTTTTTCTGGGTAAAGCTGTGGGGACATGGATAGCAGATCCTCAGGGACTTCGAGCTGGGATAAACAGCTTAACATTTATGCGGAAGGTTATGGGGAAGCAGGCAATGAGGGTAGGGGCATGACCAGGCTGTGAATTGGAAAGTTCTCCTGGGCTGTGGTGTGGAGACAGAAGACAGGGTGAGGGACCTGGGGCGTTCAGTCCCCAGGCCTTGGCAGGAGCCAGGTACAAGACTTATATGTTCCTCTGTGGTTACCAATCTCGGAGATTTCAAAAAATTGTCCAGTGATCGCTAATCTTATTTAACCTTGAAGACAGAGCCCACCCCACTGTTTGCTGACAGGGTGTCAGGAACATTCAGCTCTGCATCTGACCTTCACGCTTTTGTACCTTTTTGCAGATTGAATCAACGCTGCCACTCTATCTTCTCCAGGGAAGCCTCGAGCATTTCACTTGAGCATCTCAACTTTTATACTGGTTTAGCAGGTATGAAATAGGTTTTTTGTCTGGGGTAGGGGTGGAGGGTGGAGAAGCTGGGCTCTGGCTCCCATGTGGGTAAGTAGCTGTCCCCAAGACCAGGGCCTCCTTGACCTCCAGGCGGCCCCTGTTCTCTGCCTTGCCTGAGGCCCCCATCAGGCAGGAAGGAAGGGAGGAGGAGAGAGGGGGAGGGAGGGAGCGAAGCGGGGAAGAAAACCGCAGTGCTGGACCTGAGGCCAAAGAGGGTGGATAGAAGTCTAAATCTTCCACCACCCAGACACAGGGCCTTAGGGAAATCATCCCGATTTCAGTCTTGGTCTGCTCCCCTGAGCAGTGAGGAGGCTGGGTTCATCAAGTCCACAAGGGTCTTTCGGCCTTGCGCTCTAGGGATTCAGGACATCCATGTCTTGGCCACCTTCATCCCCCCCTTCCATGCCCTATCAACCCAGTTAGTGCTGCTTGGAGAAGGTGCTTGTGTGACAGGATGACTTCCTCTCGGCTCTTGCATGACGGTGGCTAGTGACCCTCCCTGGTTTTATTTATTTATTTATTTTTAAAGATTAATTTATTTATTTGAGAGAGAGAAGGAGTGTGAGTGTGGGGAGGCAGGGGAGAGGGACAGAGAGAATCTCAAGCAGACTCCCCGCTGAGCGCAGAGAAAATGAGGGGCTGGATCTCACAACCTGAGCCGACACCAAGGGTCGGACCCTTCACTGACTGAGCCACCCAGGCACCCTGTCCCTCCTAGATTTTAAATTCAGACAAGGCACATTGTATCTTAGTCCTGCAGTTTGCTTCAGACTGCTTCCTGAAATCCTGTAATTACCTAATTCTTACATTTCAGTTTATTGTGCGATGAGGGCAATGCTGATCTCTAAGGTTTGCTGTCAGAATTTAATAATAATCGTAATTTTGACAGCCAGTATTGATGGAGTGTTTAGTTGACGTGCATCCTGTGTTGAATAGTGCCCCCTCCCTGCAAACGCATTTCCACCCGGAGTCTGTGAATGTGACCTTGAGAAATATGGTCTTTGCTGCTGCAATCCTGATGAAGTCATACTGAATTATGGTGGGCCCTAAATCGAGTATGACTGGCATCCTTATAAGAAGAGGAAAATTTGTACAGACACACGGGGAGATGGCTCTGTGAAGACAGATTGGAGCGACACACTACAAGCCAAGGAACGCTACGGATTGCCGGCAACACCCGGAAGCTAGAAGGAGGTGAGGAAAGATTCCCCCGCTAGAGCCTTCAGGGAGAGCATAGCTCTGCCGACACCTTGACTTCACACTTCTAGCCTCCAGAAGTGTGACTGGGTAAGTACATTCCTGCTCTCTGAAACCACCAAGTATGTAATTCATTCTGGCAGCCCTGTGTGTTAAACGTACAGGGCGCCTCACTGACCCTCACCTTGATAGTGCGTCTGGTAGACAGTGTTCATCCTCATTCTACACAGGGGAATGGAGGCTGTGATAGTTATTTGCTCACTGGTAAACGACACAGCTGAGATTTGAACTTGGGTCTAACTCAGAAGCCTGCATGCCTAACCGTTATGCTAATAACCCCACTTAGCACATGGTTAGAATTCAATCCATGGGACCTATTATTAATTCTGTGATGCCTTTTCTGGTCAACCTGTTTCCCGCGTTGTCTAGTACTATATACCTGGTCCCTATTTCTAATGGGGCATGTTTTATACTGTATCATAGTTAAAAAAAATTGTATACGTCTGTCTGTTTCCCCTAAGTGACTCTGTAGTCTCTGAAGACACTATATTAGCTTCCATTTTTTTTTTTTCCAGTGCTGGATTATGGTACTTGCCTGGAAAATGTTTATTGAATGAATGCCTGGCCTTTGAAATGAGTAAATGGTGGAGAAATATGAAAACAAGTTCCCTTCTGAATTCAGGAGCCTAGCTCTAGGTCAGCCTCATGCCCTCTGATCTTGAGCACATGAATTTAACACAAATCTCTTTTCTGGTGTTAAGGGAGCAGAAAACCTGGAGATGGCCATGCCCAGAGACCCACCTGGAAGATTCACAAGCATGGTTCTCCGTGATCTGTATCAGTGGCAGCGCTCACACTGGTCAGTGGGCTAACTGTCCTCTACATGTGCCTCCCGCATCTGCCAGCACCGGGGCGCAGAGACCAAGATGAGCTCATCTTTTGAATGCTGACTGCCTTAAAAGAGTCCACACTATCCAACACACAATGGAGTCAGAGATAGAATACCACTGAAAGCAGAAATTCAGAGAATCATTTGATTTTTGTCACTGAAAACTGAACTCATCAGCCATTATTCACTTCTGGTATGCTCGAATCTTGTTGGTGTCCTTTGTTGTTGTTTTTTTCCTTCCACATCAGACCTGTAGTGTTTTTTGGTTAATTGCTCACATATAGCAAACATGTATGTTTAGAGATATCTGATCAAAGGTTGAATAAGAATGTCATTGCTTCCCTGTCCACATTTTTCTCAAGAACAGATGTCCCCTAGTTTTCAGGTGAGGTTATATCCTCTCTGCTGTGGTTGGGGGTAGATGAAAGCTTTCAGTAGTTGGGGAACAAAGCCACTTCCCTCCCACTCCCTGTCATTCTCCACTGACTCTTTCCTGATGCGTGGAATGATTAAATGCGGTCCCAAACACTGCTTCAAGCTCTCATAACTGTGACGGAAGACAACCACTCTTTAGTATGATACAGCATGACTAATACGGGTAAGCATTAATGTGAAATTTGACATCTAGAAGGGTGCCAGGATGGTAATTCTGATAGCCTTTTCTTGCAAATGAGAGGCCTCTCAATATGACCTAATGGGGACACACTAGGTCTAGAAGAAGCTCAGAAGACAGATTAGCTCTACCCGGGGCTTGGCACTGAACTCATCTGTGAATGGGTAAGCATCAGAGGATTGCTATTAAAAAAAAAAAAAAAGGAACAAAATGCACGTACAACGTTTTTCTTAGTGCCTGGCTCAAACAATGTTAGCTTCAGCTGTACCAGGATCCTGCTCTTCTGCTGAGAAGAGATGAGAAGGATGTTTCTGCTATACTCTTGCTTGAAAGGGTCACAGATTTGTTTGAATCAAAGAAGAGAGGTGGCAGAATTCTTTATATGTGAACAACTGTGCTTTAACCACCAACAGATTCCAGACACTTTAGTCACAACTGTGAGGGCACGGAGTCATTCCTCAGAGACCACTGGTGGCGGGCACTCGGTGTCAGAAAGGTCACAACAGAATGGCTATTTCAAGTGTATGAAATACATTTTCACTTGCTTCTCAAGGTCAGCTCTTGCTGGTCTTAAATGTAAGCCTTCCTCAGATGGTGCTGGGGGTGGCAAAAGCAGAGCCTACTAGCTGGAAAAAATGGGTGATAGTGAAACAACAAGGTGCCCCTGGATAGAGCTGAAGCAGGATCCCACAGGGAAAAGGAGTCCACAGAGATGAGACCACCATGGGATAACGTCAATGGCTGGGAAGCATCTCCGTGGGGCCAGGAGAACGACTAAAGGTTTGGGGCAAGGCAGGGATGAAGTAGAGTGGTCGTACGAGCTTTACGTGGACTTCTCCACTGAAGTCTCAAATCTGGACATGCAGGGTGTTTGTGAAAGTGTTTAGCCTGTTCATGAAGGAAGACCTAGTGGAGGGACAGTGACCTTCCTTGGACCTTCCCTGCATTACCTGAGTCTGTGGAACTCAGTGCTCACACCTTTGAAGCCAACTTCCCCTAGAAGTCACCCTACTGAGGAGCCAGCTTTAGAGTAATAATGAAAGGCTCTGGTCATTGGGTTTCCAGGGAATTTTATCATTTTCAATAAATTGTTTTAAAAAAATTTTATCTAATGTTTGAATTACCAACTAGGTCTCACCAATGTGGATATACAGGAAACATACCTCCACATAATAAAGGCCATCTATGAAAAACCCATAGCTAACGTCACACTCAATGGTGAAAAACTGAGAGCTTTTTCTCTAAGGTCAGGAACAAGACAAGGACATCCGCTCTTGCCACTTTTATTCAACATAGGACTAGAAGCCATAACCACAGCACTTGGATAAAAAAAAAGAAGAAAAGGCGTCCATATTGGTAAAAAAGAGTTAAACTTCATTATTTGCAGATGACATGATACTATAACACAGAAAACCCTATACTCCACCAAAAACTAATAGATGAATTCAATAAAGTTGAAGAATGCAAAATTAATAACCAGCATTTCTATACACTAATAAGACTAGTAAGAAAGTAGCAGAAAAAGAAATTAAGAAAACAACTCCATTTGCAAGTGCACCAAAAAGAATAAAATAACCAGGGATAAACTTAACCAAGGGGGTGAAAGGCCTGTACTCTGAAAAGCTATAAAACACTAATGAAAGAAAGATCACACAAATAAATGCAAAGACACTCATGCTCATGTTGTTAAAATGTTCATACTACCCAAAGCAATCGACGGATTCAATACAATACAATACCTATCAAAGTGCAAACAGCATTTTTCACAGAACAAGAATAAATAATACTAAAATCTGCATCGAAGACAAAAGACCCTGAATTGCCAAAGCAGTCTTGAAATAGAAGAACAGAGCTGGAAGCATCACAAGCCCAGACATCAAGATACACTACGAAGCTGTGGTAATCAAAACAGTACAGTATGGACACAAAAATAGACACAAAGATCAAGGGAACAGAATAGAGGATCCAGAAATAAACCCACACTTCTGTGGTCAATTAACTCATGACAGTGGAGGCAAGAATACATAATAGGGAAAGACCATCTCTTCATTAAATGGTACTGGGGAAGCTGGGCAGCTACTTGCAGAAGAATGAAACCAGACCATTTTCTTTCATCATATACAAAAATAAACTCAAAATTCATGAAAAACCTAAATATGAGACCTGAAACCATATTACTCCTAGAAGAAAACCCAGGCAGCAATTGCTCTGACACTGATTATTACAACATGTTTCTGTTTCTTAAGGCAAACAAACGCAAAAAATAAACTAGTGGGACCTCAAGATAAAAAGCTTTTGCACAGTGAAAGAAACCATCTACAAAACAAAAAGACAACCTACTGAATGGGAGAAGATATTTGCAAATGATATATCCTATAAGGGTTTGGTCCAAAATACATAAAGAACTTATACAACTCAACACCCAAAACCCCAAACAATCCAATTTAAAAAGGGACGGAGGACCTGAATAGACATTTTCCAAGGAAGATATACAGATGGCCTACAGACACATAAAGAGAGGCTCCGCACCACTATTCATCAGGGAAATGTAAACCGAAAGCACAAAACGGTATCACTTTACATCTGTCAGAATGGCTAAAATTAAAAAAAAGATAAGAAACGATAAATGTTGGAGAAGATGAGGGGGAAAAGGAACATTCACACACTGGCGGGAATGTAAATCGGGGCAGCTACTATGGAGAACAGTATAGAGATTCTTTCAAAACTTAAGAACAGAACTATCTTACGATGCAGTAATTTCATTATTTGCTACTTACCCAAAGAAAATTAAAACGTTAATTTGAAAAGGTATATGCATGCCTGTTTATTGCATTATGTACAATAGCTCAGATATGCAAGCAACCTGTGTCCTCTGACAGATGAATAAGAAAGATGTGAACAGAAACACACACACTACACGTACGTATGTCTGTATAATGGAATAGTACACAGCCATAAAAAGGGATGAGATGGAGTCATTTGAGACCAAGAGCGTATTATGCTAATAAGTGAAATAAAATACTTTTCTGATATGTAGCAGAGCTCACATGGGACCCAGTATGTTTGGTGTCCTTAATCTGTTTCTTTCCATTGCATCTCCTGCCGTAGGCTGTCTGCACCACTATATCCCTGGGGGGAATATCCCTAGCACTTTCTTCCATTTAAAAAAGAATACTTTTCTCTAAAGAGGGGTTCGCTTGCTCTGTTAACCTCAGGACACTTCTATCAAACAGTATCTGGAGCTAGAGGCTGGAGATCACCCTCTAGAGGAGTTTGTGAATGTAAACATGGGTACCTAAACACGATCTGATGCTTGACCGAGGCACGGAAGGTGCAGGGAAAGAAGCTGTACTTGAAATGGAGTGTCACACCAGGCTTGGATTCTTGCTAAAGTCAATGGACAATGTTGTTTTCAAGATTCAGTCTAATTTCCCACAGAATATGACAGGAAACTTGGCAGGATTCCTCTGGGAAATCCAGGAGGATGAAAACAGATGTTTCATGAAAACCAAATGAGAGCAAATCTTTGTCAAACGTTTGGGCTTAGGGACCAGATATAGCATTAACATTGTGGTTCTCTAACTCTCGAGCTGTATGACTTTGGACTAGCTCATCAACTTCTTTACCCACCCCGAGACAGACAGAAGCAGTTCTTGACATCTGGAAGCTGGCACATGACTGCCAACTTGGCCTCGATATTTCCAGGAGTGGCCTGGCACTCACAGCTGTGTCTTGGTGTTCTCTTGTTAAACATAAGCCATTTCTAGTGCACTAACATCAAAACAAAAACAAAACCACTCCATGATCATGTCTAGACACAGACAAAACCATGAGCACTGTCCAAATCGCAAAAATGACCAACGATCCCCCCATATGAGTGACTGCTGCTTCTTTATTAACTACAGTTTTAGCCTCACTGGATTCCCTTGCTCAAATAAATGAGTCTTATGGAGATACCCAATCATAAAATTCCCCCCTACCTCCTGACAGCATTCAGTCCTGAGCCAAGCCCTGCTTCCTAAATCCTCCCACAAATCACATAAGCCCTAATCCCATAAGTCCTAGGACCTGATAATTGAGACAGCCCACGTTTTGTCACAGTGTGTACTCTCCCTTGTAACAAGCAACTTTTTCAGCTTCACTTGGCTGGTCTTTGCCTAGAGGGCAATGCCACCACCTTATTCCCATGACAACTACCTCACAGGATTTTTAAGCACAGACAGTTCGGTGTAGCAGAGAACAGTGACCAGTACTCAGTATGTGTTCACTGTTTTTCTATTCTGAGTCATACTACGGAGGTAAGTGTTAGGTATTTAATATAGTTCCAGTTTAAACAGCAACCTGCCCAGACAGCAGAGCAAGAGGTATTTAGAGGCAAGGAGTGAATGAAGACACTGATGGCTCTTAAGGGAGGGCATAAGGAAGGGCTGAACTTTGGGAAGGAGCTACACCTATTAGAACCTAAGGCCAACTCAAGTTCCCAAGACATTTTCAGTGTTGCTGGGTCTTCTTGTCTCTGCCTGTATTCTATACTATGTTTTGGAATGCCTATTGTTTAACATTTTAATGTGGAAGCCTAGAGAACTAATTCTTTAAAACCTAATTGGTGAAATTAGTTTCACATTTAAGTCTTTAATCCATTTTTACTTTTTCTGTGTGTACAGGTAAGAAAGTGGTCCAGTTTCGTTCTTTGGCATGTCCGTTTTTTCCCGCACCATTTACTGAAGAGACTGTCTTTTCTCCATTGTATATTCTTGCTTCGTTACATATTAAATGGCCATATAATCATGGGTTTCTTCCTGGGCTCTCTATGTCACGTGCCTGTTTTTGTTTCCATACCATACTGTTTTGATTACAACAGCTTTGTAGTACCTCTTGAAGTCCGGGGTTGTGATACCTCCAGTTCTGTTCTTTTCAAGACTGCCTTTTCTATTCAGAGATAAAAAGTGGTTCCAAACAAATTTTATTATTATTTGTTCTTGTTCTGTGAAAAATGCTGTTTGCACTTTGATAGGGATTGCATTAAAGCTGAAGACTGCTCTGGGTAGTATGAACATTTTAACAGTATTTGTTCTTCCAATCCATGACCATGAAATAGCTTTCCCTTTTTCTGTATCCTCTTCAATTTCTTTCATGACCTAAATGTGAGACCTGAAACCATAAAACTCTTAGAAGAAAACACAGGCCGTAATCTCTTTGACTTCAGCCATAGAAACATTTTTCTAGATATGTGTCCTAAAGGCAAGGAAAACAAAAGCAAAAATAAACTACTGGGACTTCTTCAAAAGAAGCTTTTGCACAAGAAAGGAAACTATTAAAAAAACACCCACAAAAAGATTATCTTCTGAGCAAGAGAAGATATTTGCAAATGATTTATCCAGTAAGGACTCAATACCCAAGATCCATGATGAACTTATTAAACTGAATCCCAAAGAAATAAATGATCCAATTAAAAGTGGGCAGGGACGCCTGGGTGGCTCAGTTGGTTAAGCAGCTGCCTTCGGCTCAGGTCATGATCCCAGCGTCCTGGGATTGAGTCCCACATCGGGCTCCTTGCTTGGCGGGGAGCCTGCTTCTCCCTCTGCCTCTGCCTGCCACTCTGTCTGCCTGTGCTTGCTCTCACTTCTCTCTCTATGACAAATAAATAAATAAATCTTGAAAAAAAAATTTTTTAAAAGTGGGCAAAGGACCTGAACAGATGTCTTTCCAAGGAAGACATACACATGGGAAACAGATACATAAAATGATGCTCAGTGTCACTAATCATTAGGGAAACGCAAATCAAAAGCATAAGATATTGCATCTGTCAGAATTGCTAAAATCAAAACCACAAGAAATAGTAAGTGTTGGAAAAGATGTGGAAGAAAAGGAACACTTATGCACTGTTGGTGGAAATGTAAATTGATGCACCTACTGTGGAAAACAGTATGGAAGTTCCTCCAAAAGTTAAAAATAGAAATCCCATTTGATCCACTAACTCCATTACTGAGCATAAATTCAAAAAGATATGTGCACCTCTATGTTTACTGCAGCATTAACTATAATACCAAGATAAGGGAACAACCCAAGTGTCCACTGACAGATGACTAGATAAAGGTGTGTGTGTGTGTGTGTGTGTAAAATGGATTATTACTCAGCCATAAAAAAGAATGAGATCTGACCCTCTGCAACAATACAGATGGTCCTAGAGGGTTTAATGCCAAGTGAAATAAGATAGTGAAAGACAAATACCATGTGATTGATTCATTTGTGAAACTTAAGAAACAGAACAAATGAACAAAGAAAAAAAAGAGACAAAAACTCAGACTCTTAAATACAGAGAACAAAGCGGTGGCTGTTAGGGGGATGGGTGAAGCAGAGAAAGGAGAGTAAGAAGTACAAACCTCCAGTTACAAAATCAGTAACAGAGATAAAAAGTACAACATAGGGAATATGGTCATTAAGACTGTAAACACGGTGTGTGGTGACAGATGCTAACTACACTTATCATGATGAGCTTGGAGTAAAATATGTTTGGTTGTAATGTACTGGAGTAACATGTATACTGCTGAATCATTATACTGTGCACCTGAAACTAATATAACACTGTTAATTATACTTAAAAAACCTAACAGAAAAATTAGAAGTATAAAAATAAAAATTTTTATTTAATGGCACCCTAATTATGAGTGATGTTTGTCTCTTTAGGTACGATCCATTGGATGGAAGCATGTCTGTGAACACTTTAGGCATTTACTATCCCCAGGACTCTCCTGGCATACCATTCATCATCAGCAGGACACAAGTGGCACTGGCTCTCCGTGCACACTATCCAGATGTTCTCCAGCTACTAGTGTTGCTAATGATTCTCTTCTAAACAAGATACAGTGTTCCTTTTCCTCTGTTGTGTAAGCTGGTTTTTGTTATTGTTGTTGTTGTTTTGGTAAGCTTTTCTCTTTAACTCCTGACATTAGTCTGCTTGGTGACTACATTATAGCTTCAGAATCTGAAGGCGATAGAAGACGCCAAGCCTGGCCCTCTAGAGATATAAAAAGAATTATACTTCCTTTGAGTATCGTCCTCTCAACCTTAGGATGACTCAAACCCATTTCTAATTATATATATTTGGTTCAGACTGGTGTTGATTGAAGATTGAAAAAAAGAAAAAACTGGCTTTCATTTTGCAGATTTTTCAGCTAGAGCAAAAATCCAGGACAGCTTTGTGAACCAATCTTAAAATAAGGGCCACGGAAACAAGAACTGATTTGGGTTTCTGAAAAGCTTCTGAGTCTAGATCATGAAGGGAATAAAAAGCTAAAATGACTGATGAATTGGCTGAGGTAAGACAAGCCTTACCTCTCAGGGATCAGCCCTCTGCTTTCTGGTGGGCAGTTCAGCTCAGCATGGCCACATGCCTGCCACATACCAGCCACACGCCGGTCACATGTCTGCCACTTGCTGGTCACAAGTCTGCCACACACTGGCCACACACTGGTCACATACCACCACATACTGGCCACACGCCGGTCACATGTCTGCTACACGCTGGCCACATGCCAGTCACGTCTGCCACATGCCTGCCGAGCTTCCTGAGGGGCCACCCTGACTTTTCAGTTCAATCACACAGTTGACAGTTGATTGAATGGTCCAACTGTTTGAATAAAACAATCTTGAAAAAGTTGGAGATTTATCAGCTAATGTGTCTTTGGAAGAGAATTAGGCTCAACAAAAGACAAATTGTCTTTTCCACAAAATGGCCGCTGTGTTGGTGACCAGCCGATGGGGCTAAGGTGGCTTGGGTAAGGTGGCTTGGGACCTCAGGACTTCACTTACAGCTCGAATTCTCTCTGTGGTTCCATCTGTCCCTTGTACTGGGATGCTAACGTGGGAATTTCTGGAGTGTGGGTTTGACACGACCCAGGAGATGCGACCATCCTGCCCGAGGGAGAACAAAGAGCAGCAGCACGAATCCTCCCGTTGCCTCCTGTGCCCCTTGCACGTTCAAGATGCTCTACGAGCCTGTGTTTGTTTAAACTTCACAACAACTCATAGGGAAGAAACAGCAAAGGAGAGGACTTGCCCAAACGTAGCCGGTGAGCCGGGAAGCTGGCATCCTAGAAGCTCGGAGACGAGCTTATTATTTCGTCTTTGGGAAGAATTATTCACAACATGGAGTGTCCATAAGACACCAGCCTGGCTGTTCATGCTGTTCACGTGGGTCTTTGTGTGTGTGTGTGTGTGTGTGTGTGTGTGTCCAGGAAGTTCTGTATATATTAGTCATCTCAGTTTGAAAACAAAATAAAGATTAGGGGAAATGTGCAATTACACCAGAAAAACATTTTTCTTTGTTTTCTCAACATCAGTGGAAGGCAGTTATGGAAGGAAATGTGGTGAGTCAAAAGCCAGCCCCTTTCTGCTCAGGGCCTAAGCGGTGGCAGAGGGAGACGGGCTGGGGTTGGCGTCTCCTGCGGAAACCAGAGCAGGCGTCTGATGGATGGTTCTGTCAGCAGAACGTGAAGGGAGAGGCATGAGCGCTGTTCCTCATTGTAATTCAGAATAATTAATGCAAGTTAGCTTAGCCACAGCTCAATTTATCATGTACAGATGTCCAGTTTGCTCTTTTCATGATTTCATAGGAATGTGAACAAGCATTTCTTTAATTCTCTTGACAAAGACAAAAGAAGCAGTCCTGTGAGCAGCTATATGCATCCTTTGGCTCCTGGTTTATATTTTGAGTTACTGCGGGAAATTTAATTAGTAGGAGCTCTAACTTGATTTGGTTTCTGCCCTCAAGGTGAAATTTTTGTGCCCAGGGATAGAAAATAAGGAACTTAATCTCAGCATCTCAAAGACAGCCTCCCACTCGGACATGTGCTCTATAGCCTCTCCTTTCTGGCAGCCGGAGGTCTACACCACATCACTTCTTGATGTCTTATTTTCTCTGTCACTGAGCGGGAATAATAATGATGGCCACAAAGAACATGACTATTGAAGAGACAGCAGAGTGTAAGCACCTTGGAGAGCACCTGGTTCAGCCTTATCTCAAAAGGAAGGAAACTGAGGCCCCCAAAGGGGACTGACTCGCAAGATTACAGAATAATGGATGTCCTGTGATTTTGGGTCCCAGACTCCTTGACCCAATAAAGCTGTGCAAATACCACCCAACGTCCGTCGACAGGATGAAGAGGGCTGGTGTTTACTGGCTCCCTCCCTCCTTTTCACACAAACCAATGCTTCATTTTTTTTTTTTTTTTTTTAAACAAGGATATCACAATTCTCCAAAGTAACACTTATTTACCTGGCATCTTTGCTGGCTGTAGGAATTCACACATTGCTTGCTTGGCTTTATCTCGTCAAAGGGAAATCAATAGATAAAACCTCAGGTGACCAGAGAATGTTAATGGAAGGAGTCCTGAAGGGGTAGGGCCAAGAGGGAAATGGGATGAAAAGCATCAGGATCATAGCTCGGTTATTTTTAAGTACTTGAATTTCATCCTGTGTCTTCTGGAGAGTTGCAAATGATTTTAGAGCACTGCCACAGCCCTGGCCATGCCGACTTTGTCTTCTCTCATCAATAAGGAGCATTAAGGAAGCGGAGATCATCCTTTTCAACTCACTGTATTGGAGTCCCTTTCCAACTCCCTCCAAAGCTCGATTTTTTTTTTTTTTAAAGATTTTATTTATTTATTTGACACAGAGACAGAGATCACAAGTAGGCAGAGAGGCAGGAAGGGAAACAGGCTCCCTGCTGAGCAGATAGCCCGATGCAGGGCTTGCTCCCAGGAATCTGGGATCATGACCTGAGCACCCAGGTGCCCCATCAAGGCTCGATTCTTGACAAAATGTTGGGCCAGACCTGGGTGACTATATCTGCCTTCCAGGTTTGAAAAATAAACACCCACCCCACTTCGGTACCGGGATATTAACAGTAATGTGAGTATTTACCATTTAGCTTCTTTTTATTCATGCGAAGATGAAATAATTAAGTAAACCAGAAAAGTAAAGAAAACCTTTTCTGAAATAAAATACAAAATTGTAATTTCAAGCTACTTTTCTTTGAAGCCAAGTCATCTGATAGTGGGAAACAGAGGCAAGTGGATAGAATTTAGGGGAGGTTCCTTTGTAGATTCTAATTCATTAAACTAATTTAGTCTTCAGGGCTTTCTTTGAGACCTTGAAGTACAGAAAGGCTCTGAAAATTTTCAGGAAAAAAAGAGAAAAAGGATCTTCCTTTGGTCCCAGAGAAATGTTTTGACTCCAGTCTACTCCATTCCTCTTGATTCATTTCTTTGTAATTCAGAGCATGGGCTCAATACCCTTCTTCTCAGTGATGCTATCTTGAGCAGTACTGAGTTCCCTTCACTCATGTCACTGGACCAGGGATAGAAAGAGCCAGAGATACCTAGCCTTTTAAGAAGAAATGTTACACCTATCCTCCCGGCTCACTGGTTCTCATCTCCTCCGTGCCATCAAGAAACATCTCGGAATGGTGAAAGGAGACAGTGCTTCTCCTCTGGGCTGGGACACCTCTGGTCTAGCCTACAATGCTGACTATAATTGCTGGCCACCCCAGGAGTTTATCTCCCTTAGTGGGTAAAGCATGGATTCAGGCTTGAATTTTAGTTCTGTGGCCTTCTCCACTGGGACTTTGGCCAAGTTTTTTTTGTGTGTGTGTGTCTGAAACTGACATGTTCCTTAATCTCTCTGTGAAGTGGGATAATATTAACACCCATAGGGCTGTTGAGAGATTAAACAAATATACAGAATTTAGTTAGGCCATTGACCTAAAAACAGCTCATGAGACTGTCCAAACCATGAAGTCACCACTGAATCCAATGGGCTCCCATCATAACCTGTCTTCCTTGCATCCATCATGACATCAAGAGCCATCTTCTTCCTCTCCTGGGATTCCTATCTTGGCCTAAGGCTGTGGCTCAACGAGTAAGGTCTTTAACCCTTCTTATTGAGAAAGGTAACTTCCACCTTCTTTCTACATCTTGCTCATTCACTCACTCACTCCTCCCAAGGATGAAAGAGCGACCTCCCCAGGGAGAAGGGAAAGGACACAGGAGGCTCTTCTTCTCATTCAGAGCAGCCTGAGCTTTGGAAGTTTTGCTACCGTCCTCTGCAGGCATGCACAGGGCCAGCTGGCAGATATGCCTTTAACTTGAGCAAGTTCAATTCTACAGTGAAAGTAGTAGGAAGCCCAGTTTTGGCCACAAATTCAAAATGGATTCTCCATTCTGGTTTCATCAGTGATAAAGTCATAATTTGATCACTGTCTGTCTGATTCCTGATGCTGGTTTTAAAAATGGCTTAGCGCTCAGGAGAGTGGGAGAGGGATGTTATTTATTGGATTCCTACAACCCCAGGAACAAACTGACACATCTAATGATCTCAACTTCATTCTTCTTTGGCCATTTCCGTGGGTTTCTCCACATCCTCACCAACACATCTTACTTCTTCTTGTCTTTTTAATTCTAGTCATTCTCACAGTTTTGAGGTGATATCACATCATGGTTTTAAATTTGCATTTCCCTGATGATGAGTGATGTGGAGCATCTTTTTGTGTATCTCTTGGCCATCTGTAGGTCTTCTTTAGAAAATGTCTATTTGGGCTCTCTGCCCATTTTTTGATCTGACTTTTTTTTTGTGCTGAGCTATATAAGTTATTTTTATAGTTTAGATATTAACCCTTTACCAGATATGTCATTGGCAAATATTTTCTGTTCAGCAGTTTGGTTTTTTGTTTTGTAGATAGTTTTCTTTGCTGTGAAAAGCTTATTTTGATGTAGTTTATTTTTGGTTTTGGTTCCTTTGTCTTTAGAGACGTATCTAGAAAAATACTGCCACAGCTGATGTCAAAGAAACTGCCTGTAAGATACGATTTTTTTTTGGTGCCATGTTATATCCTCAATGACTTATCTGTGTCGCTCACAGATACATTGTATTTTTCATCTAGCTCTCAGCATACTTTCCCCAACAGTGTTTTGAATAGGTGGCCAACATTGCTTAATCCACTGATATCTTAACCTGCAATCATGGTCGCATCATGAAAATACAATTGAGATGGAACAAACCCTCTTCTGATTCTTCAGTTAGTTCCTAGACCCTAACTCCAACAAAGTGCCCAGAGCACCCCTCTGTTGATGCTGTGGTGTCATGTTTTTCCCTTTTGGTGCTTCTTGTTCTTTCCATTACATATCGAACTAACATTTCTCTTGTGAGATGGGATGCTCTAGGAAATGTCAATATTCAAAAACAGAGTAAAATTGAAATCTGTGAACCTTATCATGTAACAATTTCACACTGAAGACATCAATTTATTTGCAGGTATTTATCTCCTGGGAAGTCACCTTTTAAAGGATCTGGAGTGGGACAAGCCCTTCTTAAGTAGTGGGATGAAGTTCAACAGCTGCTCAGTAACTGGCTGGTCAAAACCATAAAACAGAAACCACCACATTGGGCTTGCATTGGGATAGCTGTGTGGGAGGGAGAAACTTGCTGCAAATAATATTGTTCCTTCTGAATATAACCAACATTGACTTCAAAACAGCCTCGATAAAAAAACAGGCTTAAGGGTATCTTATTGAGAACCAGACTGGCAATTATATGGGGGAGAAATGTTCCCAATAATCTTACAGGTGGAAACGTCTTGAGGATTATCTATTAGCGAGTCCAGTGTGGTTTGAACTGTAGGATCCTTTGATATTGAAAACTATTACACAAACTATAGCCAGATCTAACATAGGAGAACAGTAGGATCTGCTCAAACACAGACGTGGACTCTGAGCATCTTTAAAATGTATTAGAGCCACAGAAATACCAAATATGCATGGAGAGAAAACTGGTCAAGAAGTGTGACCTGCTGGAAAGAAATGAAAGCAATACCACTGAATGCAGAAATAAATAAAGTAAGACATCAAAGACTAGATACTTTGTTTGCCAACTTCAACTTGTCCTTTGAACCTAAAATGAAGGCTGAATTATTCAAATCTTTCCACATGTTTATGGGTTACAAAGACATGGCTGTCATCAATAATTCAATGAATTGGATGCCCTGGAAGTTAACAGAACACAAAACAGTTGGCAACCAAGCATTTTATGTCCCATGTATAATTATAAAGTGATAATTTCTCCAAAATTATATGCAATGCAATTATTATGAAATGGTCAACTGCTTAGTCAATTCACAGGCTGGTATCCAGGGTTTATAAATATTAGACTCAATTCAATAATTAAATATCAAGCATGTCTGATGTACAAGGCATTGTAGGAGGCAAGCAAGGCAAGATTATGGGCAAGTCTTGGTCTCTGATGGATAATTACATGTGCAGGTAGGCTAGGGTGTGAACGGGTGGTAGCAACTGGGAAAGAACAAAAACAAGCTATAAAACAAGACAGAATCTGAAAAGCATCTTGAGAAAAACATCAGCAACACTCTGTAGGATTCAAGTAAGGGAGATACTGCATCAGATTAGAAGGATTTAACCCATGGACCATGAATGGAATTCAGTGAGCATATGTGTATCTGCAGGTTTCTAAGAAGACCCTTAGGCTTTAGCCAAATACTCTGATTAAAATAGCCAGAGCTTGACTGGAAAATATCTGAAAATTAGGTGGGTATGGAACAGCTTCACGGAGGAGGCAAAATCTGAAAAAGATCTTAAAACTCTATAGTTGTAACAGCAGAGCTGGGAGGACATGCCCAAGAGAAGAAAGGACACGAACAAAGGCAGGGAGGTGAGAAGAGCAGGAGCATATGAAAGAGTGGAGGGATTGAAGGGGTAACCCTGGTCAGCGGTAGGATCTACCTGAAAGGCTGGGATTTTAAGGAGAGGGACTATCACTGTTAGCTCAACTTGGAGACAAGAAAAACATGTGATATAAATGTGGGTAAAAATTTATGGCTTTCCTCTAAGATCAGGAATGAGAGGCAAAGATGTCTACTCACAGCTCTTATTTAACATAGTATTGGAAGTCCTAGACACACAATTAGACAGGAAAAAGGAATAAGAAATATCCATATTGGTAAAGAAGTTAAACTGTCGCTATTTGCAGATGACATGATACTATACATAGAAAATACTAGACACCTAAAAAAAACCTACTAGAGGTAATAAACGAATTCAGTAAAGTTGTAGTATACAAAATTATTACCTAGAAATCAGTAGTATTTCTGCATGCTGAGAATGGAGTAACAAAGAGAAATTAAGAAAATAACACCATTTACATTTTCACCAAAAGTAATAAAGCATCTAGGAATAAACTTAACCAAAGAGGTAAAAGACACGTATTCTGAAAACTATAAAGAAATTATGAAAGAGACTCAAGATGATACAAACAAAAATAAATATTCTAAAATAAAATTTAACAAAAATTAATTCTTGGAAGAATTAATATTGTTAAGGTGTCCATACTATACAAAGCAATCTATAGATTTAAGGCAATTTATATCAAAGTAACTGTGGCATTTTTCACAGAATGAGAACAAATAGTACTAAAATTTGTATGGAGCCACGAAAGACCCCAAAGAGCCAGGGCCATCTTGAAAAAGGACAGAGTTAGATGTATCACAATCCTGGATTTCGAGATATACTACAAAGCTGTAGTAATTAAAATAGTGTAATAGACATACAAATCAACAGAACAGAATAGAGAGCCCAGAAATAAACTTTTGTGGTCAATTAGTTTTGGTCAATCAACCTATGAAGAAGGAGGCAAGAAGATACATGGGGAAAAGACAGTGTCTTCAATAAATGGTGCTGGAAAAACTGGGCAGCTACATGCAAAAAATGTAACTGGATAATTTTTTTTTTTAGATTTTATTTATTCATGGGAGGGGTGGGCAGAGGGAGAAGCAGACTCCCTGCTGAGCAGGGAGCCCAATGCAGGGCTTGATCCCACGATCCTAAGATCATGACTTAAGCCAAAGGCAGATATTCAACCGAGTGATCCACCTAGGTGCCCTAGACCATCTTTTAACACTATCACAAAAATAAACTCAAAATGGATTAAAGATCTAATTGTGAGACCTGAAACCATAAAACTCCTAAAAGAGAACATAGGCAATAATTTCTCTGACATTGGTTAAAGCAACATTTTCCTACTTATGTTTCCAAAGACAAAGGAAAAAAAAGCAAAAGTAAACTATGGGGACTACATCAAAATAAGCTTTTCACAACAAAGAAAAGCATCTACAGAGCAAAAAGCCAACCTATTGAACAGGAGAAGATATTTGCCAATGACCTATCTGGTAAAGGGTTAATATCTAATCTATATAAAGAACATAAAGAACTTATACAGCTCAACAGCAAAAAAAAAAAAAAAAAAAAAAAAAAAAAAAAAAAAAAGTCAGATTAAAATATGGGCAGAGGACCTGAATAGACATTTTTCTAATGAAGATCTACAGATGGCCAAGAGATACACAAAAAGATGCTCCACATCACTCATCATCAGGAAAATGCAAATTAAAAGACAGTTAGAAGTAAGAAGTATTGGTGAGGATGTGGAGAAAAAGGAGACTCTTGTACACTGGTGGTGGGAATGCAAATTGCTGCAGGCTCTGTGGAAAACCATATGGAGGTTCCAACAAAAACTGAAAATAGAACTAACCACATGATCCAGGAATTCCACTACTGGGCATTTACCCAGAGAGAAAAATTCAAAAATTTCACCCCAATTCAAAAAGATAGATGGACCTGGGTGTTCATTGCAGAGTTACTTAACATAGTCAAGTTATGGAAGCAACCCAAGTGTCCATCCGCAAACAGATAAGGATGATGTGGTATATACGTACAATGGCATATACACAGCCATAAAAATGATGTGATCGTGCCATTTGAGACAACATGGATGGAGCTAGAGGGTATTATACTAAGTGAAATAAGCCTGAGAGAGAAAGACAAATACCCAAGGATTTCATGTAAATGTGGAATCTAAAAAACAAATGAAAAAGCAAACAAACCAAAATCAGAATCAGACCTATGAATACAGAGAACAAAGGGATGGCTGCCAGAAGGGTAGTGGTATGGGGTTGGCCAAAGTGGGTGAAGGAGAGTAGGAGTTAGAGCTTCCAGTTATGGAATGAGTAAGTAACAGGGACAAAAGGCATATCAAAGGGAATACCGTCAATCATATGGTAACAGCCACCCATTAGGACAGATGGTAGCTATGTTTGTGATGAACTTAGCAATAATGTAAAATTTGTCCAATCAGTATGTTGTATACCTGAAAGTAATGTAACATTGTGTGTCAATTATACTCAAAGTAAAAATAAAAGGGGGGGGTGTTGGGTTTCAAGAAGGAAGAGATCAACACAGACCATGCAGCTGAGAATTCCATTAAGACGAGTAAGTGAAGAGCCCACATTGATGTCTTTGCTGGCAACTGGGAAATCTCTCCTCTCTGACCTTTGCCAATTTTCTTAAGTGTGTCTAGAAAAGCTTTTTGCTTCTCTTTCTGAGAAAGCTTTCTGTTCTCTTCCTTTTTGAAGGCAGTTGAGCAGGTGGTAGAGAGAAATAGGGAGGTCAGGTGAACTCCTAGCTTAGGCTGGGTCCTAGCAGAAAGGACCCAGAGGTATTTGCCTCTTTCTGTCTGACTTATTTAACTCAACATACTACCCTCTAGGTCCATCTATGTTGTCACAAATGGCAAGATCTCATCATTTTTGCTTTTATTTATTTTTTTGTTTTATTATTTATTTTTATTGTATGTATATGCATACACACACACACACACCCCCCACCTCTTTTTTATGCAATCATCTACTGAGTGACACTTGGGTTACTTTGATATTTTGGCTTTTATAAATAATGCTGCAATAAACATAGAGGTGCATATGTCTTTTTGAATTTTTGTTTTTGTTTTCTTTGGGTAAATAATCAGTAGTTAAATTACTAGATCAGATGGTATTTCTTTTTTTTAAAAAAGGTTTATTTATTATTTTAGAGAGAGAGCACAAGTGGGAAGGCAGAGGGAGAGGGAGAGAGACCCTCAAGCAGACGGCTTGCTAAGCATGGAGCCCAGCATAGGTATGGATCTCAAAACCCTGAGATCATGATGTGAGCCAAAATCAAGAGTCAGGCATTTAATCAACTAAGCTGCTCAGGCACCTCAAAAATCAAGAGTCAGACACTTAACCAAGTGAGCCACTCAGGCACCCCAGATGTTTCTTTTTCACAACATGCCCTACACTTAGAAAAATTATAGAATACAGGGATTGTATAAGCACTAAAAGAACACTGCAGATCTTTTTTTTTTTGTATCTTTATGACACAGAAGAATAACGATCCTATGTATTAAACAGTTCTTATGTTAAAATGACGGTAAGAGTTATGTATAAAAATCATGGAGGGTAATTTACACCAGCGGCTCATCAGTATGCACCAAGGTGACTCAAGTTCAGGACACACTTAGAACACAATGCTGGAAACTAGCCACATTTTATCCTAGTATGGATTTTGTTTTTGCCATAGGAATCACAGACTCCCGCTCACCCGCCAGGAAGCTTTTCCTAAAATCCTGTGCTAAATTATCTAAAACTAATACTGAGTTTGGTGACAGTGTTTGAAGCCAAAACCATTATAAAAGCACAGGTTTAAAGATGGTTTCCATTTTTATTAATGGACACTTTATAGACAGTAAAAGTCACCCTTTTCAGCATACCACCTCGAGTTTTGATAAGCACTCTGCACCAGCACAATCCAGATACCGAACATGCCATCACCCACCCCAAAACTCCCCTGACACATTTGCAGTCACCTCCTCTTCTAACCCCAGCCTTTGGCAACCATTGATCTTTTATTTATTTATTTTTTGGTCTCTCTAGTTATGTTTTTGTAAGAATGTCCTATAAATCAAACCATACAATACGTAGCCCTTTGAATCTTGCTTCTTTCATTTAGAATGACCCACTTCATATTCATCTGTGTTGTGTAGAACACTAGTTTGTTCCCTTTTAAAACAGATTTTAAATTTTATTTATTTATTTAAAGATTTGATTTTATTTACTTGAGAGAGAGGGAGAATGAAAGCGAGTCCATGAGAGTGGGGAGAGTCAGAGGGAGAAGCAGCCTCCCCACTGAGCTGGGAAACTGAGGCGGGACTCGATCCAGGACTCCAGGATCATGAACTGAGCCGAAGGCAGTCGCCTAACCAACTGAGCCACCCAGGCGCCCGTATTTTTAAAATTTAAATTCAACTTAATTAATATATACTGTATTATCAGTTTCAGGGGTAGAATTTAGTGATTCATCAGTTGCACAGAACACCCAGTGCTCATTCCATCAAGCGCCTTCCTTAATGCCAGTTACCAGTTACCCCATCCGCCTACCCCCTTCCCCTCCAGCAACCCTCACTTTGTTTCCTAGAGTTAAGAGTCTCTTAGGGTTTGCCTCCCTCTCTGTTTTTGTCTTATTCTACTTTTCCTTCCCTTCCCCTATGTTCATCTGTTTTGTTCCTTAAATTCCACATGGGAGTGAAATCATATGGTATTTGTCTTTCCCTGACTGACTTATTTCACTCAGCCCAATACCCTCTAGCTCCACCCATGTTGTTGCAAACGGCAAGAGCTTGTTCCTTTTCACTACTGAGTACTAATTCCATGGGTTGGGATGTATTAGTCTGTGTATCCAGTCTCCAGTTGAGAAACATCTGAATTGCTTTACTCGGTGATTACAAATAAAGCTGCTATAAATATTTACATGTACATTTTTTTTAGAATGTATATTTCATCTCACTTGAGTAAGTATCTAGGAGCAATATTGTTGTCATATGGTTTAACTTAATAAGAAACCTCCAGACTGTTTTCCAAAGTGATTTCGCCATTTTGAATTCCCACTAACAATGTATGCTAGCCTCAGTTGCTCTCTATCCTTGCCGGAACATGGTTAATTTTAATATTCTTTATTTTTTAAAAATTTTAGTTATTCTAGTAGCTATATAATGGTATCACACTGCAGTTTAATTTGCATTTCCCCAATGAGCAATGATATTGAATATATTTACATGCTTATTTTTCATCCACATGGGAAGTGCTTATTCACATATTTTATACATAAAAAACAGGTTGTTATTTTTTATATTGAATTTTGAAAATTTTACTGAGTTTGAGAATCTTACATATTCTGGATTTAAGTTCTTTGTCAGATTTGTGATTTGCAAATATTTTTTCTCAGTTTGTGGCCTGTATTTCATCTTCTTAACAGTGTCTTTCAAAGAGCAGAAGTTCTTAATTTTGATGAAATTCAATTTATCCACTCTCCTCCAACAGATGTTTGAAACTCAGATGAAATCAGAGAGGGAGACAAAACTCTTAACTATAGGAAACAAAGTGAGGGTTGCTGGAGGGGAAGTGGGTGGCGATGGGGTAACTGGGTGATGGGTGTTCAAGAGGCACATGATGTAATGGGTGCTGGTTGTTACATAAGACTGATGAGTCACTAACCTTTACTTCTGAAACTAATAATACACTATATGCTAATTAATTAAATTTAAATTAAAAAAACTATTTTAGTTTAGAAATCTTTGCCTAACCCAAGGTAATAGTGATTTTACTCTGTTTTATTTTCTGGAGATTTTTTTTTGTAGTTTTAGCTCTTCTATTTAGGTCTATGGTCCATTTTATGTTACTTTTTGCATAGGTGTGAGGTATGGATCAAGGTTCATTTGTTGAAAATGAATTGTCCTTGCATCTTTGTTAAAAAAACAACTGGCCAGAGGGTCCTAGGTGCCTTGGTTGGTTAAGCATCCAACTCTTGATTTTGGCTCAGGTCATGGTCTCAGGGTCCTGGGCATGAAGCCTGCTTGAGATTCTCTCTCGCCCTCTGCCCCTCCCCTACCCACCAAAATCAATTTGCCATATATGTATGGGTCTATTTCTGTACTCTCTATTATGTTCTATTGATCAAGATGTCTATCCTTTATCTAGTAGGACACTTTCTGACACTTAGTAGGTAAGAAATTAACCAGTGTTAAACTTCCAACTTGTTCTTGTATTTTAGCTATTCTAATTACTTGGGTATTTATTTATAAGAAACCACCAAGTAAAATTTCTAAATAAATTTTAGAATAAGGGTGCCTGGGGGGCTCAGTCAGTTAAGTGTCTGACTCTTGATTTTGGCTCAGTTCATGATCTCAGAGTCGTGGGACTGAGGCCCATTTTGGGCTCCATGCTTAGCATGGAATCTGCTTGTTCTTCTCCCTCTGTTCCTGCTTTTTCTCTTTCTCTCCTTCTCTCTCTAAAATAAATAAATAAAATCTTTTTAAAAAAGAATCACTTTGTCAATTTCTGTAGATGTCTTGCAGGGACTCTGATTGGAATTACATTGAATCTATAGATCAGTTTGGGGAGAAATGAAATAAAAATATTGCATAACTCAAACCATAAATAAGTATAGTTGTATGTTTTAAAGGTCTTTTCTTAGTTCTTTAAAAGGTGCTTTGTAATTTTCAGCATAGAGATCTTTAACATATTTTGTAAGATTATAACTAAAAATTTCATGCTTTTGGTAAATGGTATGGTTTTTTTAATCTAATTGTTCTTGCTATCATATAAGAACACTATTCTTGTATATAGAACCACTGAATATAGAAGAAATGTTTCTATAAATAGACACATTCATTTTGGTGTACTGACTTTATATTATGCAAGTATTCTAAACTTATAGTTTTTATAACTATTTATAAATTCTTCAGGAATTTTTTTGGAATGGTTCACTTTTATTTTTTTAAGTTTTATTTCCATTTATTTATTTATTTAGTTCAGTTAACCATGGTACAGTACATCATTAGTTTTTGATATAGTGTTCAACGATTCATTAGTTTTGTATAACACCCAGTGCTAAGGAATAGCACATGGAATTTTTGCATAATCATATCATCTACAAATAGAGACAGCTCTATTTCATCCCTTCCAGTTTATATGTCTGTTACTTATTTTCCGTATCATACTGCTTTGGCTATAATCTCTAGAACAATATGCATCAAGGTTGATGAGAATGGATATCCTTGCGTTATTGCTGACCTTAGGAGGAAAGCATTTAGTCTTTCAAAATTAATTATGATGATAGCTGTAGGGTTGGTTTTGTGGGGGGGGGGTTTGTTTGTTTTTTTTTGTTTTGTTTTTGCAGGGGGGTAGATACTCTTTATTAGGTTAACAAAATTTCTTTTTATTTCAAGTTTTCTGAGAAATGAATGCTGAATGCTGTCAAAGGCCTTATAAATATGCACTTTGTAGTTATCATATATTACATTGTATATTACACTATATATACATATAGTGCTGCACTGGCAGATTTTTGAATATTGAACCAGCCTTGCATTCCTAGGTAAACTCTACTTGGTTATGTTTGATTTGCTAGTAGGTTGTTGAGAACTTCACATTTATGTTCTTTTTTTTATAGTCTTTTTTTTAATAGTCTTCTTTTCTTAAAATGTATTTGTTTCATTTGGTATTTGGGAAATGCTGGCCTCATGAGATGAGTTGGGAGGTGTTTTCTCCTCTTCTACATTCTGGATGAATTTGTAAAGAACTGCCATTTTTCCCTCCTTAAATATTTAGTAAAATTCTTCAATGAAGCCATCTGGGCCTAGAGTTTTCTTTGTGGGATGCATTGACTATATATTCAACCCCTTTAATAAATAAAATATCATTAAAATTTTCTTTTCCACTTTGACTGAGTTTTGGTAGTTAGTATCTGTAAAGAAATTTAACCATTTCATCTAAGTCATCAAAATTATGTCCATAGAGTTAATCATGATATACCCTTATTATCTTTTTGAGTCTATAGAGCCTGTAGTGATCTTGTATTCCTGATATTTGTAATTTGTCTTTTCTCTTTGTCTCTTGGTTACTCTGGTCAGAGGTTTATCAACTTTATTAATTTGTTCAAAGAACCAACTTTGATTTCATTCATCTTTCTAACATAATGATAAATTATAGTACAAACATAAATACAAATGAAATTAAGGCACTGTTGTACCTGCGTCTATATAGTGTGATGTGTCATAGTTCCATTTTCATTCAATTAAAATATTACTCAGTATCCCTTGTGATTTCCCCTGTACCTAGTCAATGTATGGAATATTTTTTATTTATTTCTACTTTTTCATTCATAGATTTAACTGTTATATGAGAATGTATTTTATATAATTTTAATTTTGAAAGATTTAAGTTTTATTTCTGATGACTTGGGATATCCTGATAAATGTTCAATGTGTACTTATAAATATCTATTCCACTCGTTTGGGATGAAATGTCCTTGAAGCATCAATTGGTTCAAGTATTGATGGTATTTTTCAAGTTTTCCATATCCTCACTGATTTTTTCTCTACTTGTTCAATCAATTAATCATTGCAAGGTGAATATTGAAGTCTTCAGATTTAAGTGTGGATTTGCTTATTTCTCCTTACTTATTTATTTATTTATTTGCTGCTTTCTACATTTGAAAACTCTCTTGTTAACAGCATATATATTCAGGATTATCAGTGGTATCTAGAAGAATTGGCCCTTTACCATTATCTGTAATATCTGTCTTTATTCCTAGTAATATTACTTTTCTGAAGGTGACTTTGATATCCTTATGCCCACTTCAGCTTTCTTCCAACAAGTGCTAGCAAGGTAAATATTTTTCCATCCTGTTCTTTTTATTCTATTATATATTAAGTTTAAAGTAAATATTATATATTTAAGTTTTAAAAATATATATTTAAATTTAAAGTAGATTTCTCTCCCTTTTTTAAAAAAGATTCTATTTATTTATTAGAGCAAGAGTGTGCAAAAGAGCACAAGCAGGGGGAGCTGCAGAGGGAGAAGCAGGCTCCCTGCTGAGCAGGGAACCTGATGTGGGGCTCCATCCCAGGGCTCTGAGATAATGATCTGAGCCAAAGGCAAATGCTTAACTGGCTGAGCCACCCAGGTGCCCCTAAAGTAGATTTCTTGTAGATAATATATACGTGGACCTTGCCTTTTAATTTTTGGTTTCTTTAAATTTTTTCCTTCTTTCTTTCAGATTGAATCTCATTTAATATTTCATTTTTATTTCCATGCTGAGTTAATTATTTGTGCACTATTTTAAATATTTTTAGTGGTTTTAGTTGTCCTAGACTTTAAGATATACATTTTAATTAATTAGTCAACTCCAAATAATATATCACTTTATATAAGAAGTAAGGATCTTATCTCCTTTTCTCTTGGCCAGGTGAGCAAGTGCTAGGTCCTCTCTCTCTCTCTGTCCCCCTTCCTTAGGTTTTAGATTTGCTGTCTACCCTGAAATTAAAACTCCATGATGTACTCAAGAAAAGCTATGAATCTGTGGTCTACCTTGTTTTCTTTCCTTTTTTTCCTATGTTAGAGCAATGCTCTTTCCAGCTTCCTCCATCCTAAGCAGATTTTTTAAATCAGAAGTTTCCTTATAAAGAACTATTGGAAACCTGTCATTTAAAAAATCAAGATGGCAGAGATTGGTTGGTTGGGATGATGGTGGAGAAGGAGGATTCTAAGATGACCTTGTCCCTTAGATACAACTAGGTAACACCCATATCGATGTATATAACCCAAGAAATGACCCAAAGACTGGCAGAACAAACTCCACAACTAAAGGCAGAGAAGAGGCAACCTCAAACAAGGTAGGAAGGGTGAAGACTTGGTCTGGGAGGGAAATAAACTGTGGGAGGGAGCCAATGGTGCAGGCAAAGGCAGAAAACAGACCTTCACACCAGGGAGCCCATGAATGGGGGAGGATGAGTCTCCCTAACATTTGCCTTTGAAAGTGAGAGGGACTGGAATTTCCCAAGTTCTTAAAACCTACAGGACTTAAAGCCTGGAATTTAAAAAATTGACAGACTTGGCTCTGGAAGCACCCAGAAGGCATCAGAAGTGGAGTCATCCCCCCGCCCCCGCCCCCATCTTAAAGAGACAACATCACAAACAGCCCATTCAGATACAGCCCAGAAGCAGCAGTTTGAAAAACTCCGGGAGCAAATTGAAGGTAGTGTGATGTGCTCATCTCAGAGTTTAGCCCAGAGAGACAGGTATGGTAGGGAAATCCCTCCAAGAACAAAGGAGAGGGCAGGCAGCATCCCCCCGCCCCCTCCACCGTACCAGCATAAACAACTACTACCTAAGGGAACTAGTGCACACCAACATTCCTTACCTAACTTGCACCAAGCTCTGACCCCCTACACTTGCGTGGATCCACCCTTCCCACTCACCTCAGTCCCAGCGCTGTGGGCCCCTCCCCCAGAAAACCTGTGCCAACCTTGCCAACACCATGTCTCCTGAACTATGCATTTTGTGGGACCTCAGTTCTGGGAGTGGCAGGGGCACGTCTGGTTTGGCAAGCAGATCACCACACAGCTTGCTGCCTACAACAGTTTAGTAAAGGGAGGTTCTGTAGACAATTGGATTGAGGAAAAAAGAGGCCAAGACTTAATAGCAGATCATGTACACACACTTAGGAGACACTCCCTGAAGCAGCAGGTGCAAGCGAACAGTGTACTGCAGAGCACTATAGAACCTCTTCTTCATAAAGCCATTACCATCAAGAGCAAGAGATATAGCTGACTTTACTAACACAGAGAAACAGACACAGAGAGTCAGAGAAAATGAGAAGACGGAAAAATATATCCCAAATGAAAGAACAGGAATAAACCACAAGAGACCTAAGCTAACAGATACAAGTAATATGTGTGATAGAGAATTCAGAGTAATGATCAAAAAGATAGTGACTGGGGGCACCTGGGTGGCTCAGTGAGTTAAGCCTCTGCCTTCAGCTCAGGTCATGATCTCGGGGTCCTGGGATCGAGCCCCGCATCGGGCTCTCTGCTTGGTGGGGAGCCTGCTTCCTCCTCTCTCTCTACCTGCCTCTCTACCTACTTGTGCTCCCTCTTAAAAAAAAAAAAAAAAAAAAAAAAAGAAGATAGTGACTGGACTGGAGAAAAGAGTGGAGGACATCAGTGACATCCTTACCACAGAGATAAAAAAGAATCAATCAAGGACACAATGAATGAAATTAAAAATATACTTGAATAAATAGCAGGCTAGATGAAGAAGAGGAATGAATTAAAGAACTGGAAGACAGAATACTGGAAAATAACCAAGCTAAGAAAAGGAGAGGAAAGAGTTTATGTAAAGTGAAATTAGTCTTAAGGAGCTCAGTGACTCCACCAAGTGAAATAACATCCAAATTACAGAAATCTCTGAAAAGAAGACAGAGATAAGGGGGCGGAAAATTTATTTGAAAAAATAATAGCTGAAAACTTCCTTAATCCGGAGAAGGAAACAGATATCCAGACCCAGGAAGCACAGAGATCCACACCACCTGCCCCAATCAACCCAAGGAGGGAATGGCAAGGAGTAGCAATAAAGAAAAAATAAATAAATAAAAGCAGCAAGAGAAAAGAACATAGTCACATACAAGAAAAAACCCATAAAGCTATGAACATATTTTTCAGAAGAAACTCTGCAGTTCAGAAGAGAGTGGTAGGATATATTCAAAGTGCTGAAAGGGAAAAATCTGCAGCCACAAAGCAAAAAACAGTGATAGATATGCAAAGTACAAAGGGAAAGAAATGCAAGTTACTAAAAAATCCAAGAAATCTATATTACTAAAGAAAGCCAGTAAACCATGAAAGAGAACAAGAGGAGAAAGGTTCTGAGAAAATCTATAGAAAAAAACCAGAAACAGGGCCAGTAAACCATGAAAGAGAACAAAAGGAGAAAGATTCTGAGAAAATCTATAGAAACAACCAGAAATAGGGAACAAAATGGCAATAAAGACATGTCTATCAATTACTACTTTGAATGTAAATAGACTAAATGCTCCAACAAAAGACACAAGGTGCCAGAAAGCAGGCTTATCAATATGCTGCCTAAATGAGATTCATTTCAGACTGAAAGACACCTGAAGATTGAAGGTGAGGGGGTAGAGTAACATTATACAAATGGATACGAAAAGAAAGCTGTGGCACAGTACTTATATAAGACAAAATAGACTCTAAAACAAAAACTTTAGCAAGAGACACAGAAGGACAGTATTTAACAATAAAAAGGAAAATCCAACAAGAGGATATAACAACTGTACATATCTATGCACCCAAATATATAAAACAGTTAATAACAACCATAAAGAAATTATCAATAGTAATACAGAAATAGAAGGGGACTTTAACACCCCACTTACATTGATGGGCAGACCATCCAAACAGGAAAATCAACTAGGAAATGGTGATTTTGGAAGACACAGTGGGCCAGACAGATTTAACAGATATATTCAGAATAATCCATCCTAAAACAGCAGAACACATATTCTTTTCAAGTGTATACAGAAGATTTTCTAGAACAGATAACACATTAGGCTATAAAACAAATCTCAAGAAATTAAAAAAGACTGAGGTTATACCACACATCTTTTCCGACCAAAATGCTATGAAACCAGGAATCAATCACAAGAAAAATATCTAGAAAGGCCACAAATACATGGAGTTCAAAAAACATGCTATTAATATATGGAGCTTAAATAACGTGCTATTAATCAAAGAAGAAATAAAAAATTACATGGAGCAAATGAAAATGAAAACCCAGTGCTCCAAAATCTTTGAGATGCAGCAAAAGTGGTTCTAAAAGGGAAGTTTATAGCAATACAGGCCCACCTCAGGAGGCAAGAAAAATCTCAAATAAATTACCTAAACTTATACCTATGGAGTTAGAAAAAGAAGAACAAACAAAACCCAAGAATAAATAAATAAATAAGTGAAATAAAAACTGATCAATGAAACCAGGAGCTGGTTCTTTGAAAAGATCAACAAAATTGATAAACCTCTATCAAGACTCATTAGAAAAGAAAAGGAGAGAGACACACATAAATAAACAAAATTAATAATGAAAGAGGAGAAATAACAACCAACACTACAGAAATACAAACAATGGTAATATTATGAAAAACTATAGGCCAACAAATTGGACAACTTAGAAGAAATGGATAAAGTCCTCAAAACATTCACCTACCAAAATTAAAGCAGATGGAAATAGAAAATTTGAACAGAGCAATCACTGGCAATGAAATTGAACTGGTAATCAAAAAAAAAATCCCCCAAAACAGAAGTCCAGCACCAGATAGCTTCACAGGCAAATTCCCAAACATTTAAAGAACAGTTAATACCTGGGACCCCTGGGTGGCCCCGTCGGTTAAGCATCAGACTCTTCAGCTGAGATCATGATCTCAGGGTTGTGAGATTGAGCCCTGTGTCAGTGTGGAGTCTGCTTGAGATTCTTTCTGTCTTTCTCCCTATGATCCTCTTCCTGCTCATACTGTATAAATGAATGAATGAATGAATAAATAAAATAAATCTTTGAAGAAGAAGAGTCAACACCCATTTTTCTCAAACTACCCTAAAAATTACAAGAGGAAGCAAAACTTCAACATTTATTCTATGAGGCCAATATTATCCTGATACCTAAACCAGATAAAGACTCCACAGAAAAAAGAGAACTAGAGGCCAATATCCTTGATGAACCTAGATGCAAAAATCCCCCCCCAAAAATTAGCAAACCAAATTCAACAATATATTTAAAAAATCATACACTATGATCAAGTGGGATTTATTCCCAGGATGCAAGCGCGGTTTAATATTTGCAAAACAATCAACAAGATAGGTCCCATCAGTAAGAGAAAGGATAAAAACCATATTTTCATTTCAATGTAAGTAGAAAAAGCACTGGACAAAGTACAATATCCATTCACGATAAAAACCTCCTGCCAAGTAGGTATAGAGGAAACATATCACAACATAATAGAGTCTTTATATAAAAATCCATAGCGAACATCATACTCAATGGTGAAAAACTGAGAGCTTTCCCCCTAAGGTCAGGAACATGATAAGGATGTCTACTCTCAACATGTTACTGGAAGTTCTAGGCACAGAAATTAGATAACATTAAGAAATAAAAGGAATCCAAAATGGTTAGGAAGCAGTAAAACTTTGAGTCTCTGTAGGCTACAAGATACTATATAATATGTAGATACTATATAGAAAACCCTTAAGACTCCACCAAAACTCTATTAGAATTGATAAATGAGTTCGGTTAAGTCACAGGACACAAAATCCATGTCCAGAATCTGTTACATTTCCATATACCAACAATGAAGTAGCAGACAGAGAAATTAAGAAAATAATCCCACTTGCAATGCACCAAAACCTGTAAAATATCAAGGAATAAACTTAACCAAGGAGGTGAAGACGACCTGTACCCTGAAAACCATGAAACGCTGATGAAACAAATTGAAGATAATACAAAAAAATGGAAAGACATTCTAGCTCATGGCATGGAAGAACAAATATTGTTAAAGTATCTATATACTCAAAACAATCTACATATTTAATGCAATCCTTATCAAAATACCAACAGCCTTTTTCACAGAACTAGAAAAAATAATACTAAAATTTGTATGGGATAAAAAAGCCCCTGGATAGCCAAAACAAACTTGAAAAAGAAAAGCAAAATTGAAGATATCGTAATTCCA
Source organism: Mustela nigripes (assembly GCF_022355385.1). NCBI lineage: Eukaryota > Metazoa > Chordata > Mammalia > Carnivora > Mustelidae > Mustela > Mustela nigripes. Next base: position 7,559,914 of record NC_081566.1, read on the forward strand.
TGTTTCAAGTTATATTACAAAGCTACAGTAACCAAATCTCTACGGTACTGGCATAAAAAGACACACTGGTCAAGAGGACAGAAAGAAAACCTAGAAATTAACCCACAATGACATGGTCAACTAATGTCTGACAAAGCAGGGAAGAATATCCAATGGGATAAAGACAGTCTCTTAAACAAATGGTGTTAGGAAAACCAAGCAGCCACATGCAGAAGAATGAAACTGGACCTCTTTTTTCACCATACACAAAAATAAACTCAAAAAGGATTAAATACCCAAATGTGATACGTGAAATTATAAAAATCCTTGAAGACAGCACAGACAGTAATCTCTCGGACATGAGCCTTAGCAACATTTTTCTAAATATGTCTCCTGAGGCAAGGGAAATAAACACAAAAATAAACTACTGAGACTACATCAAAATAAAAAGTTTCTCCACAGTGAAGGAAATAATCAAGAAAACTAAAAGGGAACCTACTCAGTGGGAGAAGATATTTGCAAATGACATATCCAGTAAAAAGGGTTAGTATCCAAAATATATAAGGAACTGATACAACTCAATAACCCCAAACAGAATAATCCAATTAAAAATGAGAAGATACGAACAGACATTTCTCCAAAGAAGACATCCAGATGACCAACAGACACATGGAAAGATATTCATTAGGGAAATACAAATCAAAACTACAAGGAGATAGCACCTCACACCTGTCAGAATGGCAAAACAACAGGTGTTCGTGAGGATGTGGAGAAAAAGGAACGCTTGTGCCCTATTCGTAGAAATGCAAATGGTGCAGCCATTGTGGAAGACAGTATGGAGGTTCCCCAAAAAGTTAAGAATAGAACTACCCTCTGATGTAGTAATTGCACTACTGGGCATTTACCCAAAGAATACAAAAACACTAATTCAAAGGGGATACATGTACCTCTATGTTCATAGCAGCATTGTTTATAACAGCCAAGATATGGAAGCAGTCCAAGTTTCCTTCAACAGATGAATGCATAAAGAAGCTATGGTATGTGTGTGTGTGTATATATACACACACACATATACATACATATATACACACTTACACACACAGTGGAATATTACTCAACCATAGAAAGAATAAAATCTTGCTATTTGCAACATGGATGGAACTAGAGAGTATTATGTTAAGTGAAGTAAGTCAGAAAAAGACAAATACTCTATGATTTCATTCATATGTGGAATTTAAGAAACAAAACAAGCAAAGAGAAAGAATAAGAGAGAAACAACCTAAGAAACAGATTCTTAACTCTAGAAAACAAACTTGGTTACTAGAGGGGAGGGGGACACGAGGCAGTGATTGAAGATCACACTTATGATGATGAAAAATAAAATAAAATGATAAAAAGTTGAGGTTAGGTTGAAAACAGAGAAAAGACAGAAACAAATCTCAAGAGCTGGCGCTTAAAAGCAAGAAAGGCCAATAAAACCTTCTAACAAAGCAAGGGGAAAGGAGAAAAATCTTGAATACACAAAACAAATGAAGCAATGTACATCGAGAAAGAAGAGATTACAGATTTCTAGCAAGGGCTGTTGGAAATCTATTTGGTGCCCTTGGTAATTTCTCAATCAAGATAAAAAACATGGATGTGCGACCATATGGAGACTCAGCTGCCCCAGCAAAGGGGAAGGAGAAATTGTTCTCTGGGTTATGCTTGGGCCCTTTCAGGCTGAGTATCTCAGTCACTCAACCACGGCACTGTCATCATTTGCATGTTTCAAAGAAACAAATACTTGGCATAATTAAAAAATATATATAGATATCATGAATTTTCAAGAAGATGAGGACATTTATTCAACTGGAAGATAAATTCTCCTCTGAAACTTATACAACATTAAATTTCCAATTAAAGTTTCCAAAGATGGACGTCACTGAACGAAAGAACAGGGAACACTTAAACTAGGGATCTTTGTTTTTTATTCCATAGGAAAACGCACTTCTCCCTCTGAATAAACTGTAAGTTTTTTGCTGAGTGTTGTCACCGTTCTACTCCATCAGTCATTTTTCTTAGGCAGGGCACTCATTTCTCAGTTGAAAGAAAACTCTCTCACCCCCAATTCCCAAATTCAGTGTGAGTTCATTTCTCTAGCTTTCTTTTTCTCAGTCCTGTAGACAACTTTAAAGTATTAGAAAATAGCTCAGGAATGAGACCCTAACAATTAATTACCCAGACTCTGAGTGTAGATTCATCTGAATATTTCTTTTCTTTCTTTTTTTTTAAAGGTTTTATTTATTTATTTGACAGAGAGATCACAAGTAGGCAGAGAGGCAGGCAGAGAGAGAGGAGGAAGCAGGCTCCCCGCTGAGCAGAGAGCCCGATGCGGGGCTCGATCCCAGGACCCCGAGATCATGACCTGAGCTGAAGGCAGTTGCTTAACCCACTGAGCCACCCAGGCATCCCCCATCTGAATATTTCTAATATTGAGTTTCACCTTCTCTTTTGGAATCAAGGTTGCAATACTAAAGAGCTACACTGAGCTTTGCTATGGCTCCCAGAAGAGAATAAGTCTTGCAATAGAAGTTTCCTTTAAATTAGAAAAAATGAACAGCATAAGTCATTCGTGAATCATAAAGCATATGCTTTATTTTTCGGTTAGAAGTATTTGCAAGTGGGAAGCAGATGGTAGCAAGGTAGCAAAATTAACCCCCAGCCTGGCAAGATGAAGAAGGAGACTCAGAGTCACCCATTTATGTCCTGAACACAAAAGAAGAAATCTAGTAAGTGTAAAAAAAAATTGTGTTAGCAATAATCAATACCATCTTTCCCCAAAACAGTTGGCAGAGACTCTGGAACTTTCTGCTTCAGTCCATCCCAATCCTTCTGTCCAGTGCTGTTCATTAAATGTGTGTTGGCTCAGGATACCATAGACATCTTAGGGCTATGCAAAAAATTAAGGAATCCATGGAAATAGAAGCAAAGCAAAGGAGAGAGGGAAGCATTTTCCTCAAGTTTTAATTGTCACTGAGAGGGCAGGTAATTTTTATTTTTCTTGTGTGTGTGTGTGTGTTTTAGTGAGAGAGGAAAAAAGAGAGTGTGCACATGAGCGGAGGGGGTGGGGGCCCAGGGAGAGGGAGAGAGAGAATGTCAAGCAGGCTCCACACCCAGCATGGAGCCCAACATTGGGCTCAATCTAACAACCCTAAGATCATGACCTGAGCCAAAATCGAGTCAGGTGCCTAACTGACTGAGCTACCCAGGCACCCGTCTTTGCTTGGTTTTTGATGACAGCTTTAGGCCTTGAAATCCCAGTCACCGACAGTCTGCTCTGCCTCTATTTTCCTAATTTGGACAGTCTACATAAATGGGTCACGTAATGCGGGATTTTCCCTCCCTGGCTTCTTTCACTTAGAATAATGTTTCAAGTTTCATCCAGATGGTAGCATGTTATTGGTATTTCACTCTTTTTTTAAATGGCTGAATAATAAATACTCTTTTGTAGAGAAATTAAACATTTTTTTTCTGTTCATCAGATAAGGGATATTTGGGTTATTTCCATTTTCTGCCATTATGACTAATGCTGCTATTGACATTTACATAAAGCAATTTTGAAGTTTGCAGTTAAGTTGAGGTATATCCGAGAGTTAAATTGCTGGGTCATTTGTTAAACATATTTAGGAACCATCAAACTGCTTTCCAAAGTGGTTGAATTTCCAATTTCCCCATGGCCTTGCCAACATTTGTTACTGTCTTTTTGTTTTTAGTCATCCCAGTAAGTGTGCAGCATATCTCCATGTATTTTCGATTTGTGTTTCCTTTAAAATGAACTTAAAATGCTGAGTACCTGTGCCTGTGCTTTTTGGCCATCTGTCCATATTTGGAGAATCTCTATTCAGATTCTTTTCCATTTGTCAACTGCATGGTCTTTTTATTGCTGAATATATTCTGGATATATGCTCCTTATCTGACACATGATTTTTCTTTTTTTCCTTATTCTGTGGGCTTGCTTTTGATTTCCCTGATGGTCTGTGCAGATTTTCTAAATTGAATTAAAATTCAAACAAACAGAACAAAAACAAAAAAAGGAAATAGGGGCTAAGGACGGTTGATCAACATATTAAAAAAGGACATTTTCTCATAAACTTGAACTTGGAAAGGTCCATCACTTAGTAAGCACATAATGTGAGACCTGCTGTCTTCCTCCCCCAGGCGTTCTTCTTCCTTTCTGTGCCGCAGCGTTTGGCCTGGGCGGGTTGAACTTACAACAGGTGGGAAAGGGGAAGGACGAGACGGGGCGAGAGGAAGGAAGGAGGGAGGGACGTCAGCACGGGGCGGGGCCTCTCTCTCCGGGGCGGGGCCTCTCTCTCCATCGGGGAAGGAACAGGGTCTTCTATTCCAGGTGGACCCGAATAATTTTAATTCATAAATTATGACACAATTAATTATATATATTTTACATTTTCTATATATTTCACATGCCTGTATTTTAGAGAGATATGGATTAAAAAACATCAAAATCGCAGCAGGTGTGAGTAAGTCGCCAGCCGTCTACAGGTAATTTCATCACTTAAATTTCCTTGATGTTGGCAAAGGTTGAGGCTATTTAGAGAGCTGATTTAGAAAACCATATAAATGCATATAAATGTCTGTGAAAGCCATTACTGCTATTATATTTTAAAGAGATACTTGGGTAAAGGAGGTTTAAAAAAAAAAAACAAAAAAATCCCCTCAACACCCAGCCACTGGTCATGCATCTGAAAACAGAAAAAAAGAACTACGTGCACTTTCATACAACTATGGAAGGTACAGAAAAATCATGTTCCTAGAATCAGATTTCCTTTATCCCCAGTAATGTCAAAAACCCAAGTGAATGTGGGGGAAGTAGCGTTAAGACTAATTTGGTATGTGAAAAATGTCCATACTTGATGCAAGTGAAACTGTATATACCCCTGGAAGGTTCGATCAATTTTTTCCAGTGGGTTGCCAAACGATTTCAAAATTAAAAAGTGCTTTCCAGCAGCGCTCTCGAGGGACGTCTACTCTCCAGATTCACTGATGTCGTGCAAACACGAAGCCATGTCAATTACCAGCACATCAGGATACTTTATTTGTAAATATAATCTGGGGCAAGAGAAAGACAGCAGAAGCAAAGAAAGGGAGTATTAGATACGACCTTCTTAAGAACCCAAATTCAAACTCATAATGTCTGCTTTTATGTGTGGAACCAAATCACACACTGGATACTATGGTGTCTGTCGGATAGATGTGATGGGTGTATGGCAGGGTGGACAGAAAGGGACCTCACATCTACATGACTTTCACTTTTAAAACCTTCACTCCGTGACCTTGGGGAAGCCCCGCCTATGTGACATCACTCAAGTGTCCAATTCCTCTTGCAGCTTATTACAGAGCTTAGTACTTCTCTACTTGGTTTAGACGTGATGTGTTCGCAAGGATTCCTATGTTGGCTTCTAGATCTCTGAAGGCACTTCTCTTCTGTGGGTATCGTGCTGCTCTGATTTCCATCAGAGCAGCTAATTCTGCTTCCACTCCTTCACAGTCTTCCACTGTTTGTCTGTTTCCTCCCCTGCCACTCTCAGCCTAGCCTTCACAGAAACAATTCATCACCCTGCAAAGGGCTTTTTCCAGAGCAAGAAGACAAGTGAAAGGGGAGAGGAGTTTTCCCAGTTGGAACAGCTTCCCACCTTCCTGTTTCCAGTCCTGCCTTTCCTTACATTCTTCTCCCCGCAAGCAAAATGTTCATTTTTGAGAAGGAGCAAGAACAGAACTCAGTACTTTGAAACAAGGAAATGGAGTGATCACAGTCTGTGTTTACTACACGCAGCAATACTTCTGGAATGAGCTGCCTTCATGGTCTTGAGGTTTCGATGCCCTTTTGCAAGAGAGCATCTTCTCCAGAATACGCTGTAACTTGTATTTACGGAAAATTAATCTAAGCCATTTTACTTCCTCAGTCTGATACATAGCCTGTCTGTGGCTCGAAGGAAACAGATGCCCGCCAGCCTCCAGCTGGAAGTGAAAAGTAGACTATGCAAAACAGCTTTTTTCAAATCTGCACCCCCATAATAAACACATGGGAACCAACAAGAGGGCTTTAGATCCTTACTGGAGTGATGTGTATAATTAAGAAGAGGTGAAAGCTGATGCCCTTCTAGAACACTCTCCTCTACCCACACGAGCCCAGGCACATGAGTGCACGCCCGCTCCCCACCCCTGTCCCAGACCCTGCTGGGGCCGAATCCCACCAGCCTCTTCTCTTTTGGCCCATGCTCAACCTCCCCACCAAGCCCAAGACCTACCGCGAGCGGGGCCATGTTAAGAGACACGCTGACTTTATTCAGCAAGTGATCTGCCACCTCTGCAGTGACTAAAGGTTTCTTGAAATCCTTCCCCATTTTCTTTTCCAGTGGAGAGACACAATTTTTAATAAGGTTCCTTCAAATAATTAACTGAATGTTACTCGAAATTATCCACTAACTAGGTGTTGGCCGACAGTGATAAGTCGTTCAGAAAGAAAGCCACCTTGGGGAAAATGGCAGAATTCACCCTTCGTAACAGTCCACAGACTTGCAATCCATTTACAGGCTACTGAGGCCCGTGTCAGGATGTGTCTGCATGTCCTGAGTCGTGGGCTGTACGTGAAGCCCTGTTATGGATCAAAGAGAAGAACCAAAAACACTGAAACATATTTTGGCTTCACAAATGAGAGTGGATTTAAGCTCACTCTTATTGTAAGGTCCCTGTCACTTGTCTTCTGGTAGCTTCTGTGGAGGAGGATGCATGTAGGCTACAGCAGGATCCTGGGGATAGCAGTGACAGTCAGAGCTCCCAGGGATGACAGAAATCATGCACACTTAGGCCATCTTTAATAATTGTCTGAGTACTTAGTATTGTCTCATTCAGTCTCACAATAACACGACGAGGTTGATAGCATTTTAATCCCCATTTTATGGGTTGAGAAACCAAGGCCAGGAGAGGGACAGGGTCTTATCCAAATCACCCATCCAGTAAATACATGTACTGCTTATGAGAAAGCAATCTGAAGTAGATCATGGCAGAGTTAATGACCATAAGTCCCCCGTTTCTCCAAAGATTCAGAGAGGCTCCTTGTTTGTGCTTTCTTGGGTGAACTGCCGTTTGCCTTTGAAATATTTCAGTAATTTTTACGCAGCCAGAGGATAAGTTCCCATCAGTGTAGGGTGGAAAATGTCAGCTTCAGGAGAAGGTGGCTCTCCACCAGGTTGTGTGAGACAATAGACACTTTGGGAACGCATTTTCCAAATACATATGCAAGGGGGCAGCCTCAAATCTATGGGTCAGAGTCTCCAGCCCTTTTAACAACAAATATAAACAAGCAAAAAGCAAGTGGTAATGATACAATCCTTAAGAATAATAAAAATTAAGATAAAATTAAGACTTAATAACCTTATAGACATCTGTTTGTCCATTTTATTATTGTGGATGATGGAATGGTTGTAGCATTTAGAGTAAGCCTTTGGCTGAGCACAGGAAAAGATGACTTGGGCCAACAAATGAAACATGCATGTCTTGAATATCAGAGTAATAGAAACATGTTATTAATGAAAAGAAATCCAACTTTTATTTCTGACTTAATGACTTTTTTTTTTTGCTACAAATACGGTGAGTTAATTATGAACCTGTCAAAGATGTTGGACAAAGAAACACTTAGAAACTATAACAACTCCAAGGCAATCTTTTCCTTAAAATAGTTTCGGGGATGAGAGCTTTTCCCACGTACAAATTTATTCGAGAAGAAGAATATAAACAATACCTCCTCGATCAATTGAAATGACCACATTTAAGATTGTAACTGGGTTAGAATGGCAGTACACTTTCGCATTATTTGTGAGGTGAGAGGATTTTTATAGGTTTTTAGGTGCACATCGTTAACCTTCTTAAATGCACCAACTTACTTTGAGCAAACCATGCTGGATAAAGAGAAGTTATCTGCTCACTAAAGTGACAATTATTGCTAAACATCAGCCTGAAAGCTCCGGTTACATCTCGTTTGATGTGTTACATCAGCCATGCACTTGAAAATAATGAAGCAGTACTTCTTCAGAGGAGACTTCACTCGTTCGCACTGAGTTTATCTGTAGTCACATCTAACGAGTAAGTTTTATAGAATGAGCTTCTGGGACTCTGCTACTTGTTATAAAGCCAAAGAAATGAGAGAAGGGAAGAAGTTCCAACGAATTTAGGCCCACCATGTAGGTAAGAATTTAAAACCACTTTAGATGTCTCAGAGTGCTTTAGTTTCCTCATAAACAGTGTCGATTACTAGCGGATTCATATACTAAGGCTCTCCCAGTCCATCCACTAGTAGCTCCCCAAACACAGGAAACAATTCCAACCAAATGGTTTTAAATTAGCGTAGATCAGCCTAATTGCTTTCCCCCTTCAGAATGGGAATGCTTGAGAATCTCATAATTGTCCACAAAAGCTGTAAATAACTATTCTCTTTCAAGAACAGACCAGGACTCCCCCTGCCACCCCCGCTAGGCTCAAGATTCTATTTGCTAATGAGGCCTCAAAACAGAGGATTCCAGTGGAAAGCCAACCAATGGAATTCCATTAACTCCTCATCACTACAACGCCAAGGAGTGCTTGGGCAGCGTGTTCTCACAGGACCTTGCCCTGGGTCTACAGCCCAGTCTGGAGGACAAGATGGGACCAACAGGGAGAGGCTGGAGCAAATGAAGATTAAGGGTCTGACACTGGGAACCCAGACAAGACCTAAGAGCCTAGCCCTTCACCGCTCAGCTTGTGCTCACTCCTTGAAACAGGCATCAGTTACTGTGTGCATCTACACAGAATGGGTTACTTGAGGGTTCTTGGGTTCTCCTTGGTTCCTACCAATGCTTTGAACCAACATTCCAGGTTAAAGCCTGTCCAGCTTCTAGAATCAGCTCTTCCTCCAGTCCCTATGGATTGAAATGCTGCCATGACTGCCCACATCACCGACCTGTCAAATACACTCACTGTTGAACCCCCAACTGTTCTTTGTATAAGTATGACCAGCCCTCACCTCGCCCACATTCCAACTCAGGAAATGTGGCCCACATCAGCAAAGACCACAACTCCCCATTCATCACAACTCTAGGTCATAACATAACGCCACCGTGCTTCTGAGCGTCGTGCTTGGGAATACACACTTCACCTGCCGTTTCTCTTATCTGTGATGTCTGTCACTCTGTCATGGAGAGAAATGAAGCTGGGAAATTTTCTCCGTGAACCTCTTCTAGGGCCATCTTTTTCCTCCTAGATCATTTCCAATTGCTATTCTGGTGCTGAACTTCCCTGACTATTTTCAAACAGGTTTTCAAGCAAGACAAGATGTCATTTCCATGATTCTCTCGGCTTCGAGAGGAGGATGTTCACATATGCTGCCAGCTACGAACGCATTAATTAACACTCAGACCACAATGTAATTTCCACCGCGTTACAAGCTGCTGTCATGCCGCAGCATCTGTGTTATTGTAGAACAGAACAAAAATAATTGACTTCAGAAAAATACGTACTAAATCTGACCCCATCAAGAAGCCACTGATCTCTCCACTTGTGTAGAAAGGGTATACACATTTTATAATTCAGGAAATGGCTTGCTCTGAGTCTTGCACATTCTACTTCAGTGCAAAGACACTTTGCTGTGGGACTGCAAATTTGAGACTAATTGCTAGAGCTTTCTTCGGTACTACAATACATCCAGAAATTACCCAGGAAACACACAGACAGCTTTGAGGGCGGGCCGGATATTCCTGGGACCCTTAAGAAAATATGTGAATTGCTATAACTGTTGACATAACCATTTTAAAACAACGCATGAGTACTCACAATGAGGACTCAGAGGGGGCTGTGTGGGTGTGACAGAGAGGCTCGGGGGGGAGTTCCCCTCTCTTTTGAAGGTTTCTACAGAGCCGATTTCTTAGGTGCCAGTCAGCGGAACGTTCCAGGCCCTGAGAAAACATCAGGAATGCCCCATTACTGTCTGAGGTGGGAGTACAGCAAGGGGGAGTGAACAGCGGGAGACCATCAGGCAACAGGGGAGGCACCACCGGCAGAGAATTCAAAAACAGTAAGGAGACTCACAGAAAGTCGGTTTGTGCCAAGGATTCTAAACTAGTTCAAAGACCATTCCTCAAGAGGTGGCGGGCTTCATCTCTATCCTTCCCATTCCAGTTCGTTCCTTATGCCCCTCGCTGCACTGCTGTGAGGATACAGGAGGCCGGGTCACTTGTCTTTGGGTCTGTCGATGCCTCGCTGCTCTGGACTGTGGCTCTAGAGTAGCTCCTGGCTCACTGACCACATGCAGGCCCTGGAAGTCCAGGGCCCTCATCTATGAGATACGGGTATTCATGCCTACTCTGCAGGGAGTCAGAGGGGAGCCAAGAAAATATGTGTAAAATACCTACTACACAGCCCAAGACACGAGTGGTACTGAGCAAATGATTGCTTTTACTGTATACCAAGTCTCTGACACTGATTTTAACATAGGTATTTCAATATATACTTAATGGGATCACTTAACATCCTAGTGGGTTTCCATTCCCCATCCTCTGACATCAGTGAAGAGGTCCATATTTGAGTCACGACAGTGGGAAACAACACTGGTTCCTTAACAAGTGGAATTGATTAGGGAAAAAACTCTCTCAAAATAGAATGCCTGTGGGGAAAACCATAGTGCTATCTTTGCCAGGGAAAGATGTTCTGGTAAACTGGTCCTGAACGCGCGTATGTGTCAGAACCATCTGGAGAGCTTGTTAGAACTCGGATTTCTGGCATTGGTGTTACTGATTCAATGGGTCTGTGTTGGGGCCCACGGATTCCCAAGTGGTGCTGCTGCTGTTGGTACAGACACAAAGATCCCATGCTGTCAACCACTGTTCTAGAAGGCACGGATTCTCAGACTTTAACACAGGCACCAATTACATGCAACGTCTTACTAAGACGGGAGACTCAGATTCCACAGGTTGGGGACGGGACATGGGAATTCTGCATTTCTACTAAGCTTCCAAATAGCGTTGATTCCTCTGGTCTACAGATCATGCATGGCTTTGGCAAAGTGGTGTGGGAGCTGCCTTGCACAGGATGGTAGCTAAAAACCACGTGTGGCTCTCGAGCACTTAAAATGCAGTCTGAATTCAGAAGTCCTTATAAGGGTAAAACACTGGATTTAGAAGACTTGGTATAAAAAGAAGTAAAAATATTTCAATTTTCCATATTGATTGCATACTGAGATGCTGACATTTTATTTTAGCTAGATGGTGATAAAATATTGATGATTTTTACCTTTTAAAAAAAACTTTTTTAAATGTAAAAGACATAAAATAATGTGTGTCCCATTACACTTCTATCGGGATAGCACTGCTGGAGAGAATGTGAACATGCCCTCTGCCTCCTGAGCCCAACGCGAATCTCGAAGCAGCACCATGCAAGGATTTCAAATTAGAGCCTGCTGCCTTCATGCCTCCTCGATGCTGCTTTCAATTTCACATCTCTAAAATACTTCTTTGAGGGACACCTGGGTGGCTCAGTTGGTTAAGCAACTGCCTTCGGCTCAGGTCATGATCCTGGAGTCCCCGGATAGAGTCCCACATCAGACTCCCTGCTCAGTGGGGAGTCTGCTTCTCCTCTGACCCCTCCCCTCTCATTCTCTCTCTCATATATAAATAAAATCTTTTTTAAAAAAAGGAAAAAAAATACTTATTTGATTAAGTCAAGGTAAAAAAAATCTTCACCGGCCCTCCACTGTTTAAGACAGACCCCCAAGTTAAGTGCCTCTTGGTTTTGGCCCCCATCACAGTCTCATGGTCCTGATCTCAAAGTCGTGAGATCCAGCCCCAGGTTGGGCTCCGTGCTCACTGGGGAGTCTGCCTGAGATTCTCTCCCTCTGCCCCTTCCCCAACTCACATTCTCCCTCTCTCTCTCCGTAAAATAAATATATTAAAAAAAAAAAAAAAAACAGACCTCGAGCTCTTAAATTTAGCAGCCCAGGCCATCCATAGTCTTTCTAATCTCCTTTTCCAGGTTGTGTACAATTAACTTTCCTAAAGCACAAGGCACGGAAGTGACTTGCTGATTGTTAGATTCACGATTTCGATCAGCATCAAAAAAAGTGGATTTCTAACCCAGCCTCGCCCAACATCAGTCCTTTAGGGTAAATGCTTTGATCTCTACTCAGCCGTCAAAGTTAAGATGATAATTTCTACCTTCGAAGATTGACACGAGGTCTGAGTGTAATTTTATAGCTATATAAAGACCTGGTGGGTTTCCGTTCTCTTCCCTGCATATTAATGAAGACAAATGCAGGACCAATTTTTACATGGCAGGTCCTCTTCGTAAGTGATTGCTGGTCTGTCTTCACTCTTACCCAACTGCCCCCTCGAGGGGAGGAAGCCCTGGGGTTCAGGAACTAGGGAGTCCTCCCCGATTCACTATCATTGCCAAGACTCAGTCCTACCTCTTCCTCCATCCCTCGATCATATCACTTCACTCTGTGATAGTCTCTGGTCCCAGATTCTCGAATATAGAAGCTACTGCAGCAGGGGAGGGGTGATGGGGGTTTATTTTATTTTATCTTAATTTGGGAAGGAAAAACAGCAAGAAGAAAGTTAAATATTAATAATATGCCCACAAACTCCCTCCCTAACTCGAGCATTCACTTTTTAGCAAAACTTGTAATTTCCCCTAATGAGGGCAGCTGGTTATAAATTACAGTATGTTTTTGCTGTACTGCAGTTTAAATATTTTATTAAAGCACCATTCCTTGTTAAATATTAGTAATGTCACCAAATGGGGGTCTAGACTAGTGGGACTAGCAGAGCTGCAAGACAGAGGTCCCCAAACTTGCTTGATTCATGGCATCCTCAGTGTCTCAATAACTCAGGGCAGCACGGTCCCCTCAAGCCAGAAGAGAAACTAAGAATTTGACTTATTAAGTAATGAGGTCCAAATGACTTCACTTGTAGGTATGTCCTAACAATGTACTAGCGTTTTTTTTTTTTTTAAATGCACACAAAAATTAAGAGAAATTATTTTCACTTCTAAATAATCACAATTACTCATTAATGGGATGTGTGCACCTGTCTGACCCAACCTCTCAGACCTGGGAACCAGCTGAGACCCTGGCTCATAACCTGCTTCACAGAGGTTTTGCCCAGGACATGCTTTTGATCACAGTAATCCCTGGAAAGGGAGATTCACAAAGAACACTGAAATCATAAACTATTTTGAGACAGTAACTCATGCGGTGACCAGACCAACAGATTTTGCTGTGTTTTCCCTGAAATGTAAAGCATCCTCCAGCACCTCTGTGAATGGGCTGGTGACTCAGGGTGCCTTGAGACCCAGTTTGGAAACCACTGCTCTGCGATCTTCTGCCTCTGCAACATTGTGGTTCAAAGGATTTTAAAACCTTAAGTGAGTTTGAGGAGCACCTGAGTCAGTGCCTTCTTCTCCCCTGTTAGGACTCAAATCCCACAGCACTGTTGGAAAAAAAACAAGTGTCAGGAAAAGTGTGAGACCCATGGACAGAAGGGCAGGAGGCACGTAAGTGCTTGGCTGTTTTTCCCACAGGATCGGACAAATGGGGTCCCGAGATGAAAGGCAACCAGCAGATGTGTTCCTAAAGTCGAAGCCTGGGTGGACCACAGAACTTCCCTACTAAGCTGGGGACCCCCCCACACCGCCCCCCACCAAATCACCACATCTGCTTCTTAAGCAAAGTAGCACGCCACACGAAGCAATGATGAAGACTTGGGCAATGGGGGCCCGCTGTGACAGCTGGCGGCCTCTGCTCTGTCATCTGGAACCCACCCGGGAACACACGCATCTGCCACAGTGTGCTCCTTGCGACGGAAGAACGAGGCTGTGCCCTAACCGGCTTGCCCAGCCCCACGGCGCTTACGATGATGAATGAGGCTGCCTTTGCCAAATCCAGTGGAAACCTACCACGGGCCAGGAGCTTCTGCAAAATGAGCAACTACACACAGGGAGGGAGGAAGAAGCTGGCTGAAAGCAATTATCAGTCGGGGAGAGTATGTGCGATGGTCAGTGCTGTGGACTGTGTAAGACCAGTGATTCCCAGACTTGTACCCTTGAAACAGGTAATACAGTATGTGTTAATGAAAAAAATAATAAAAGCACTCATCAATGCATCAGACTGTAAGCTAAAACTGAGTAATAGATACATGTAATATTTAGGAGAATTATAACCAGGAATATTAATAAAGCAAACTGTGAGTACTGCATGTTCTTTTCATAGTTCTCATTTGGGGCGGTGCGGAGCGGGGGAGGAGGGCAAAGAAATAACTGTGGCTATTTTCTCGATGGCCAGAAACTAGATTCTGTTTTATTTTCAGAGAAGACAAGAACATGGAGAAGACAGCTCCGAGAGGCTCGCCTGGGGCACAGAGATATTACAGAAGGAAAACTTTATTTGGCAGAATCATTCTCCTGGTCCTGTTAAGGGTCTCTTGCCGCCCCCGACTGCAACTTTCATGGGCGTCTTTTACATCTTCTTAAGCTATGCTGGCTAGGTTGCTTAAAGAAAATTAAAAGAATATGCTTCTGCTTTTTTATTTTTAAGGGTGGCATTTTAAATTTAACTTGAGATGCTCCTCCTTACCCCCCCCCGCCCTTCTAAAGAATGGAAAAGCCTCACAGCTTGGGGTGTTGACAGTATTCCAGGAGACCCCAGAGCCCTGTGGCTTCTTGATGACGATCACAGGGCCAGCATCTGTCAGCCGACTCAGAGTGATTCCCCATAAAAACGTGCCTGACAACAGTGCCAGTCCATTACCCACATCACAGCCCAGAGTGCGGAGGAAGAAGCGATAGGCTCAGTTTCTTGGCCGTCCTGCTCTGATGTGTAAGTGAAGTAGTTTTAAGAAAATACGAATACAATTTTAATGCCCCGGTTGGTCACACGCTATGTGCTAGGCACTACTCTGTATTCTGTAAGGAATATGCAGTTTTAAAGGTGTGGTCACTGCCTTTCACAAGGGAAAGCTGGGAAGGGAAAAACTATGCAAGCAGGTAACCTAAGAGCTGCAAAATGGAGGTAGCTCGAGAAAGATGCATTTTATGAATTTTGGAAGGAGAAAGACAACCAGCTACAGAAAAAGCTACTCCGTCCTTTCTCTATGTTCTCATTTAAGTTTGTGTCATCTTTGTCAAAGCCCCGTAAAACAGTAGAATCACCAATTCACAGCCCAGGACACTGAGGTTTTCAAAGATGACGCAGTTTAGTCACGGACAGCACAAGGGATCAGAACGCATGGTTTTCAAACCCTAGAGCCGATCTCTGTTCTTTGCCCCTGTGACTCGGGGCAAACACATGAACAGGCATATTATTCACGTATTCCAATGAAGGCTTTAAGATACCTATGCTAAAATAGGAAGGATAAAGTTCCTTATTAAAAATTTTAATTTCTCACTCAAGCCAAAGTAACATGTATATTATCCTAGTATCCAAGGAGAATAAAATCAACATTTAAATTAATCCCCCAGGACATATCCACTACAGCAAATACTTGTGGATTGTCTGACGCAACAACAACCAGCCGCAGCCCCTTCTCCCCAGCTGGGGTGGCCATGGGGAGCCAAGGGGATACAACAGAAAGGCCTGGGGAGCTCCCCTACCCAAATGAAGACTTGAACTTGGAGAGAGAAACCCTTCTGCCCTCGGCCTTTGTACCCCCGTCTTCCCACTGGTGGCTTTCCAGAATGCAATAGAAGAGAGATACAGGTCTCAGCAGCCTTTTGACCATGATGCCTCAAACAGGAGAATAAGGGCCGAGAGAATCAGGTCCTTGATGGCTTCACGGAGGCACGTGTCAGGCCTCGGCTGTTTGCTCGTGGCCTTTTTGCTGCGTGAAACACCCAAGCTGGGGGCCATTCCAGCCAGCGTGGTTATTGTTGTTTGCGGTGAGCAAGTTCATAACTGATTTATACCCTGTTAATATGCCATACATAGGTATACACTATTTATATATGCACATTATATATGTGTATATATATACTTCTGCATATAGAATTTTGAAACTCACTTTTTGTCATTAAATATTAAATGCCTTCCTGGTGTTTCATTAAGTGCACGGAGCTCATTTATTGTACAGTGTTCCATTACTACATTCCTGTTTACTGCCTTTCTTCCCTTCTTAGCCACTGTTGACATCTCTGAGCACCCCATGGGTAGAAATGCCCCCAGGCAGCATGAGAGGGGAGCGCATTCCCCCTTCCAGAGGGAAGAGTGTTTGCAGAGACACAGAGAAGAGAAATGGGGATCCTGCCCAGGAACAGTCACGCTGTGTGCCTGGTGTGTGGCTGGTGTGGGGCTGGTGTATGCGGTGATGGATGTTGTGGTTAGAAAGATGCATGGAGGTGAGGGTTGAGAAGAGCTTCGACTGTCAGCTGAGGAGAGTCGCCGGGGATGTCTGAGTGCGGAAGGGGTACGATTAATTTAGGAAAATGAACCTCGGGTAAAGGTAGGGATTAATGGCAATGGGGCAGAGCCAGAAGCAGGAAGAGGCCACTGTGCACTGATGAGTCCCAGGAAAGACCACTGAGCGCTCGCCCCCGAGTCCCTGTCAACGGAACAATGACTGTGCGGGTGGCAAGCGTGAAGCCCGCCTCTTCCTCCGCTGGCCATCAGCTGGCTGCGCGCCAAGGGAAGAGGGAGAGAAGTTACCGGCGGCTGCAGCTTGAGGTGAAGTGGCTGTGAAGTGGCCGGACAGCAACGCGCTACAGAGGAATGGGGGGATCAGGAATGAGAGCTCGGGCAGGAGCGCATGCAGCCCCATTGTGCTGGGAGTCCGAGATAAGGCATCACGGTGGCATACACACAGGGTAGAGGTGTGTGCTTGCAGATCCGAGCTCAGTCAGCGAGGGCTCCGAAGCTGGAGGCGCTCAGCCGTAAGCGGCACTGCCCAGAGCCAAGATGACAGCCGAGGCAGCGGGCGTGACATCCCAGCCATGGCAGGTGGCCGAGGGCAGTGAGATTCTGGGCTATGAAATGGACGCAGGCCAGTGGGTTGCTTGTGATACTGAAGATGCGGAGCCCGTGAGCAGGAAGGAGGGATGCGAGGACCACAGAGTCTCACGGGGGTAAGAGAATCTGGAAGAGGGAGTGCCCTGGGTCCCTCCTGCCCCACCCCCGCCAGCATCTGTCCGGGGTCTAGTCCATGGCTCTTCCATAGCCCAGCCCGGGAAGTTCTCCAGGCTTCCTGCCAATCATGGATGCTTCCAGGAATTCTCTGTCCCCGACACCTTCCTCCCGTTGTCATCTGTCACAACACCCTCTGTGCTGCACTCAGCACCCTACACTGTAATGACTCTATTTCTTTGCTCACTTGATCTGTAGGCTGACTCTCCCCTCAGACTGTATGCTTGCTGAAGGCAGGTTTTTTTTTTTTTCCCCTTGGTCTATTTTTATTTCCAATGCCTGGTAATGGTCTAGATGAAATGAGGGAGCAAATGAACTAAGGTAATGGAGAGGAAAGTAGAGTAACTGTTCACTCTTCGCTCTTCTGGGAGGCCTCAGACAACATCCCATCACTCTGGGAGAGTCTGAGAATTCAAGAGGCTCTTTCGGCTGCGTCCCTCACTGCTGACGAGTGAGAAAAACCTCAGCGAAGGAGGACAGCCATGGGCAGGGCCGTGTCCCCATGGAGGGGCCCACCTTGCGGACAGACACAGCCGGGGACACGACACATCACTGGCTTCTGGGACTGGGACCAAAGGAAGCATTTGCTTCATTGCTCATTCACCATGAAATGTTTGATAATCATTATTCTTGGAGCCATTCATTAGGGTGTCGCCTGGGTGAGGAACACCAGGGTCCTTCTGGAGGAGACTCAGGCGAGCAGAACAGCCTCTTCCAGGGACCCACTTCGAGGACATACTCGGGCTCATCACTTCGTGCTTCTGGACCTCAGTCACACATCTGTGACCTCAGGACAGTAACACAGGCCCCTGTCTCATTACCAGCAGTAGGAGGATCAGGTAAATTAATGTGGAAGAAAGTGTTTTATAAACAAAGTATAGAGAACAGACAGGGCTAGTTAGCCTTCAGATGTCTTCATTGTCAGGATATTTGCTGCAAAAGCATTTCATCTGCATTTTATCTTCGGAGGAGCTAACAAGCCGTGGAAGTATTTATAAGAACACAAAATAAATCTCTTCAACATTTAGCAAAAAATAGCCCCTATGCTCATCTGCCGCGAGTTCTGGCCTTAGGGACACAAGGCCACCCTTCTGCAAGGGCAGTACTGATCCGGCACCCACAGATGGGAATGAAAGCTCCTCTGTCTGCCCCACGCTCCAGACACCCTGGCAATGCCTGGTCCCAAGTATGTGGGTTCTCACACTCTGTTCTCTGCTCACAAGGTCTGTAGTGTATTATGTCAGAATTTTTCTTGAGGCTGTGAGAATGTCTGTTCTAGAACTTGGAATGATGAATGGTTGGTTTGGAAGCAGATTTGGGGCCACATTTAAGAAAACTCTTCTAAGGAAATGAGAAATTCATCAGTAAAATCAGCTTAGGCAGGAGTGAGCCTCCCATCTTGGGGGTGTGTGCAAGCAGAGGCTGGTCATTGGTGAGGAGCGCTGCACAGCAGCGTTCCGCATCAGGGGTTATTCTGTTTTTCCTTTCCCCCACCTGGGTGAGTTCTCGGTGCGACTCCTGGTGTGAGAAGGTCCTGAGAAGACAGCACCACAAAACGAACTTCTTTCTCCAGGAAACTGTCCCGGGGCTTTCCCCTGGTTCCCGAGCCTCTTCCACTTTGGTGCTTATGTTCCAGCGGGTGAGGCGTGTCTTCTCTCCGACAACTTCTGTCTCTTTTTTCTTGGTTCTGGGTATAAATGCCAACTGACACCAAGAAACTGACAATGCCAACTAAAAATAACTTGAAAATAAAAACATTACGGCTGCCTTAAATATGGTGTTTTCCATCTGTTATAGACGCAATCTCTCACATTGTCTGGCAGGCATTTCAGAGACGGAGAGGCATCCAGGGCCAGCTTCCCGGCCCTTTCCATGAGAACGCGCCTCTGCATTTCACGAGGCCTCCGTCCAGAGACCTCAACCCAGAGAGACACCCAGGCGGGATTCGGGAGGGACTGGCTGCTTCTTCCCCAAGGGAAAGAGTCTTCCGAGAAGACTGGTCACTGAATAGAAAGTAAAGGGAAGAGGACGAACTCTCTTGTTTTAGATCCTATGTTTTGCTCAGAATTTAAGTTTAGAAATGGGTAAATAAGCCTGAAAGGCCAGAGTTAACACTGGGTTGAGACCCAAGTGAACGAGGTCAGGGGCTGAGAGAGAGGAAGAGGAATGGGAACGGATTCATGTGAAGGTGAAGGGCAGAGATAAGTTAAATGAGAACCAGACAGGCCCTGAGGTAGAGGATAACATGCAATATTCTTGAATAGTAATTCTAATATTACATTATTATTGTTTTGTTGGGGGGGGGAGGGACAGATGGAGAGGGAGAGAGAACCTTAAGACCCTTAAGCAGGCTCCACGCCCAGTGCAGAGCCCGACATGGCTCTGAAATCAGGCTCGATTTCAGGACCGTGAGATCATGACCTGAGCTGAAATCAAGAGTCAGACACTTAACTGAATGAGCCACCCAGGCACCCCATACTATTAAAATTATAAAATATTAAAGTGGTTTGTACTATTTTTGTTGCTGTTTGGGTATTCATGTTAATCTGTCCTGCACATTTTAATAGGAGACAAATACAATCTTTGAAATCTTCTTAGTAAACAAATCTGAAAAGAAATTATGTCTGTGTTTATACATGAAAGCATCACGGAAACTCCGGACTCTCACGCTGCCCACTGTTAATGGTGCTGGAAGGCAAGGCAGGCGGCCTCCAAGCCATTCATGACCCACATCCCTGGGGGCAGGCCTGGCCAGCATGGTGGGGCATTTATGGTCCAGGGGCTTCGGAAATCGGAAAGATCCTGTTCTAGCTTTACTGAAATGTAATTGGCATTACACCACTGTGTAGCTCAAGGCGTACAGAACGAAGGTTTGATACCTGATACCTGTATATATTAAAAGATGATCACCCTAATGAGGCTAATCAACATATCCATCACCTCAGACACTTACTTTCTGTTGTTGCAAGACCCCTGTCTCGGCAGCTTTCAGGTATATACTATTGTTGAATAAAGCTTTTTTTGACCTTCGCTTTGTATCAGTCTCGCTCCTTTAATCAAGGACCCATTACTGGGGTACCCAATCTTGGGGTTGCGGTGCATTCCATCCCCAGAACTCACTCATCTTACAACTGGAAGCAAGGAAGGTCTTTGATGATGGACCCTACATGCAGGATCCGGGACTTAAATATTTCCCCTTGCTGGGTGGTTACCGTTCTATGTGACATGTCACGCAATGATAGATGGATAATCTCTACAAACTCTCTACACACACACATAAACACTTATTATGACATACGCAATTACGATTGAATTAAAATTAAATATATTTTAGAATGTCACTCACTTTGAATATGCATATTTACTCAACACAAAGGAGTACTTTGGAGCATGTGGGTGTCCCTAGAGAGTGAGCTGAAGCCCTTCTTCTGCTATGTCTGCTCCCTCTGCAGAGGTCATCACTGCGAACAGTCTGCTGTGTGTCCTTTGGCTCATGTATGCCGCTAATATTAAGGGCTGTCCCTGTTTATAGAAACAGGTAGTGTTACACCCTCTAAGTAGACACAGGGGCTGATCTGACTCCTGACCCCTGACTCAACCTCAAGCTTCTCTTGGGGGCCCATGACAAGAAGGAGCCCAAAGTGGAGACTCGTGGTGAGAGCCTGGGGCCCCTCCAGCCCCTCCTGATTGCCAAGGGCTTGGCTCAAGAACGCACCTTCTCCAGCGCCCCTCCTGCCCCACCCCGTCTGCAGCCGTCTCCCCAGGGGGGTCCCTAACAGACTCCAGTCTTCAAGCCTCCCATCCACGTCCCCACAGCTGTCACTCTTCTGCCTAGAAACTCTGAAGATTTCCTGCACGACTTTAGACTGAGTCCACCCTTCTCCGCGTGACACCAGAGGCCCCCAAGACCCCGAGCACCTCCCTCTACTCAAGGCGACACTGTAAGAGCCACGCGGGCAAGCACATCTTCTCTGAACCTGCGGTGTCACTCCTCTCCACGGACCCTTCAGGTCAAGCCCAAATGTCACCTCCTCCAGGGAGCCATCCATGACCCCTCCTCCAGGCTCAGTTAATTAAACGCACATCAAACTGTATTCAAAATATTTTCCCATTTGCTTATCTTCTTAGTATAATGTGAGCTCCTTAAGGAAAGGGACTTGGCTTCCACTTCATCGTCCTGACGCTCTGGGGAGTCCTGGGCCCTCAGACTTTCCAGGTGGCTGTGGCTGGTTCGTTTGGCTGATACAAAACTAGCTTTTCAGCATGAACACCTTAGTTCTGTAGGCTTGTGATTAAGTTAGAAAAACCAGTCTTCTTCCTAATTCAAGAGAGATGCTCTAAGACCCAGGCTAACTGCCCAGACTGCCAGTGGTGCCGTGTGGTTAGCAGGCACTGAAGTCTGGGCAAGGCGAGCGGAGACGTGCTGTGGACGTAAAGTGTCCACTGGTTCCTGAAGACTCATGACAAGGAAGGTAAACATATCTCACTATTAATATTTCACATTAATGACATGTTGAAATCATCATATTTAGGGAATTTGAGATTCATAAAATATACTAATGTCAATTTGACTTTTCTCTGTTTTTTTTTTTTTTTTTTTACTAGAAAATTTTAAATTACACCCATGGCTCTCATTAGTGGCTTACAGGATAGATCTATGGGTCAGCTCTGGTATTGAGGTCCCAGCTGCCCAGAGCTGGGAGCTGAACACCGGAGATGACGCCTTCCACCATTCTGACACACAGACAGACAGATAGCTCTGCACGAAGTGGAAGCATACTTCTTATGTCTGGAATGGGAAACAGTGAATGGACAGTTCTCCCACTTCCTAAAGGGAAAGCCGAGGTCATTCTGAAAGCCCAGGGCCACCGGAGCTGGCTGAGAGGCATGCGTGACTGGCTTAGACTGATTGGTTCATGAGGACTAGGAATTTCAAATCTATGTCTTGCTTTTATTTTTCTTTACTTATTTTATTATTATTTTTAAAACATTTCTTTCTTTCCTTCTTTGAGAGAGAGAGAGCCTGCGAGCGAGCATGGAAATGGGGGGTAGGAATAGGGGGAGAGGGACAAGCAGACTCCGTGCTGAACTTGGAGCCCAACGTGTGGCTTGATCTCACAACCCTGAGATCATGATCTGAGCTGAAACCAAGAGTCCAGTCGGAAGCTTAACTGACTGACAGGCGCCCCTGTGTGTTGCTTTGAATGGTCAGTGTTCACTCCTGCCCCAAGGACAGTTCTCATTTGTCTGAGCCGTTGGTGTTCTCAGACTTGTGACTTCTAACTGGCCACAGCTTGGACGTTAATCAGACCCGTGGTGAACCTAAGATCGAACAGATCTGTCACAAGGCCAAAGGGGTGTTCTAGGAAGGAAAAGGCCACGTAGGGTCTTTATGTATGTTCCCCAGGTGTTGGCTGTACTCCAGTTAGAGAAGGCTCTCAGGTATCCAGTTTCTAGGTCTCTGGGATATCACCGTAAATGTGCTCTGTTTGGACCACTGACTCAGACAATTATTAAGTAAGAAAAAGAGCATGCCATGGAAAAAGAGTGTTCCAGAAACCAGAGGTTTAGGTTCCAGTCCTAACTCTGCTGTTAACTGACAGAAAAATTTCAGAACATTTTTTAACTGGCCTCTCAGAAACAGTTTCCTGGTCTGGAAACGAAGTTTCTAAATCCGTGAGCTCACAGCATGGCTGTGAGGAGTGAAGAAATCAAAGGGAAATTTTTAAAAGGTATAAAGGTCTGGGGGCACCTGGGTGGTTTAGTCAGTTAATTGTTCAACTTTTCATTTCAGCTCAGGTCCTGACCTCAGGGTCTTGGGATCGAAACCCTGGGTCAGGGTCCGCTTGAGACGCTCTCTCTCCCTCTGCCCCTCCCCTGCTCTCTCTCTCTTTAAAAAATTTAAGAAAAAAGCCCAGAAAGCTCTGTTGAAAGCTGGAAAACTATTAACATTTGAATCTATAGGTTTGGTTTATCTCAATTTTGCTTTACTGTGAAGCATGAGTTCTCCCACGGGCCTCTGAGAATGACATTCAGACCCACCATTTCCAGAACAAACATATCCCATACTGTAGGCAATTAATTCAGAAGTGGAGGAGTATTTTGAGGCTGTTCTTAAGGTCCGAATATGGTACATTCAACTTTGGCTATGACAAGAGAGAAGCAGTTTCGCAGTGTGGGGGTAGGAGGTTAAGCAGGTCATTGGATAAGGGCGGCAAGGCAATGGAGCTAATTTTCTACATGCAGTTTCCAGGGGCAATTAAACTTCAGGAAAGCTTTTTACGAATATGACAGTTACATTTTGGTGAGTTCAACAATAAAGGACTGAAGTGACAGCCCATTATAATAAAAGATGCTTGAGCTGTAACAGTTGAAGTATGCAGAATGATTTATGGGTGTGAGGAGTATTCTTGAAAGTCATTGTATCAAGATAATACATTCCAATTTCTTCCAATTAAAATATGAAAGCCATGAAGTAAAAAAAAAAAAAAAAAAAAAAAAAAGAGACAATAAAATTCACCTAAATGAGTCTTTTTAAATATAGTTGTTAAAATCAATGCATTTCTTAGGTCTGACTAAGCCCTCAAAGAAACCCAGTGAAACATTTTTAATCAAGTTTTGCTAACGGAAACAGAATCTGGAGGTATGTATTCAACAAGCTTTGCCAGTTAGAGTTTTACCTCAATATTAAAAACAGAACAAAACTCCATGGTTTCAAGTGGTATTTTTCTGCACACAAAGCCTGTCGTAACACATAGTGTGTTTTTACCCACCCTGAGGGGCGATATTAGAAATTCGACTGGGTCGTTGTGAGCCAGGTTTGGGGGTAGGACACTGTTCTGTCACCAGCGTGACATGTGGAGGGAGGGTGTGGCCAGGCCCCTAGGGGTGCCCACACCTGTGCTGGGGCCCCGGAGTCAAATGGGCAAGCGGAGGCGTCGTGTGCCGTGAGTTGTGTGAGGTAATGAGGACAAAGACGACGTTCGCTCACGCTCACCGAGCTCACAATGTGTCAGTCGTGGTGAAGAGACCAGAGACAATGTTTACCCTCACCCTCTCTTCCTGCCCTTAAACACGTGGTCGGGGATGGCACACCATTCACAGCTTCCAGAACATTCCCTCCACTGAATCCCAGAGAGGTTACCATTTAGCCCCTGCCCACGACAGGGAGCTAACACGCTCAGGGGGCTGGCCTGTCTGTTGCTGAAACACTCCAGTGTGAGACACTTCTCGTTCACGCTGACATAAGCCCTTTCCCAGTCTTGGATCCTGGTTCTCACATGAAACAGCTTTAAGCCTCATGTGGTTCCTGAACACACTCTCGCTTGCTAGTTCATGCATTTATGGGACAAAACAATTTTAAGCACTGACTATGGTGCCGGGCACGGACGTTGGTGCTGGGATTTCCTGTATTAACCCACAGTCGAGAGACCCCCATCCCTAAGAACTGGCTCCCAGACACCCGTTCAGGATTCTAAAAATCTCCTGCAGGCAGGCAGAGGGCGGGAGAGGGCTTTTTCAGAGACTGAACATACAAACGGTCCCCTGGACAGAGCACATGTAAGAACAGATCTCTGACACACGACATGCAGCAGCCAGCCCCAAAGTCGAACCCTAACTCCTGGCTGGAGCAGTTGGCTCCAAAATGGCCCAGACTTGGTTAGTAATGCTGTAGTTGATCTCATTTTGCCCACTCTCTATTCAGGATCAACCAGAGGAAGCCAAAGACACATCCCTAACGATCCATAGCACAGCACATCCTAGTCCCGCTACCGCCCCCTGCAGCCAGGCACACATGCCACCTTCCCCCTCCCGCTACAAAGCACCCCCTACCCTTGCCACCTGCCTTTAAGTCTCTACCAAAAGCCTTGGCAGTGACGGGCTTCCCCCGGCGCCCCCTCCCTGTAGCTCACTCTGAATAAACAGCTTCTGCTTATTTTCACTGGGTGGTCTGCATTTACTTTCACACCCCTGCTCAATGTCCCCTCATTAGCACCAATCTGATTAACTAGCTAAAATCTCTTTACATCTGGTTTCTGAAAACCACGGTTTTAGCTAGGTCTCCCAGACTTGCACTATGTGTAAATCTGGCTGACCACCCTCTGTGTCTTTTACCACTGCTGATAACGTTGATATAGCACAGGATATAGAACAATAACCCCTCACCTGTGCCCCTCGGTACTCACCCCCCACGTCCCTGTACTGTTAATGAGGCTGCATGCTTTGGAGATTTATGAAATCTTTGCCGAAGATCATAAACAACCACCAGTGCCTCTGGCTTTCCCTTGACCTTGTTCTAGGTAACTTAGGAGGAGGAAAAAGTGTGCTTGTCCTGAGCTCCAAGGCAGAACATCCTATTCCATTCCTAACAATGATATGAGGTTCATATTATTGGTCTAATCATAGAGATACAGAAATTAAAGCTCAGGGAAACAAAAAAGAGGGTCATCTACTGGTAAAAGGTAGAAAGAAAATTCACTGTCAAGTCATTTCTGACTCCAACCACTATGCTGTCTTGGGAGGCAAGGAACTTGAAACCACAAAAATAACAAATCCTACAAACCTGTGAGTCTAGATTTAGCCTGTTTTCAGGGAAAATGCTCATATAACAATAAGCCAAAGTCCACATGGGGAGGTGACTTTTGAAGTATTGTACTGAATTCTGGCAATCATATTTTAAGAGGGAACTTAACCAAATGGGATTCGATCTACAAAAATAAAAAATTAATAATTAAAAAAACCCAAAAAACAAAAAACAGTGGCCAGGATAAAGACCTTGAGACATGTCATGTAAGCGGCCATGATGGAGCTCTCAGACTATCATGCCGGTTAGAACACGTTTACTCAGGAGTGCCTGGGGGTTGCGGTGCAGTCAGTGAAGCCTCTGACTCTCGCTTTTGGCGCAGGTTGTGATCTCGGGTCCTGAGATCGAGCCCTGCGTTGGGCTCCAAGCTCAGGGTAGAGTCTGTTTGGGATTCTCTGTCTCTCTCCTTCTACCCCCTCCTGCTCATGCTCTCTCTCTCTCTAAACTAAATTTTTTTTTTTAAGACCAAAAAAGAGCATATTTACTCAGGAAGTAGGGCTGGAGGGACACAGGGACATGGTACGTTTCACTCAGGAAAGACCTACGAAGCCCCAGCATGGCAAAGGCAAGCAGGAAAGGGCAAAGGATGCTCGTATTTCTTCACGGAATTACACAAGTGGAGCCCATTCGCCACAGGCAGCAGACTGGTTTGTAAGAATGTCTCCCAAGGGAGCCTAGAAAAGACATTTCCTGCTTACGCCTCCTTGGAACAATACCACCTGCCAAACCAGTGCGTGAAAACCTGCAGCAGATAAGCATGACTTTGCCGCTGCCATCGTGGTCTGCTAATACAGTTCCTTTGTAACACCCTGGGCCTCCCACTCGCTCATTTACTTCAGACGCAACTGCCCCAAAACTGACCTTTCCAAGCCGGCCCGGTAATCTGAATCAACCCCTGCAGGATTAATCCTTTGTTGGCCTCCATTTGCATTGCTGAAGGATTATTAATTATTCTCTATTGCATTTCCACTTGAGTTGCCTTCCGCTTTGGTTCATTTCTGTTTTGCTTCTGACATCTCGTTACCTGTATTACCAGTGCACTACTTCCCTGGGAGCTGAACATGTCCTTAGAAACTCATAAATTCTGGGGAAGATGTAGGCGTGGGGCGAGCCCTGAATGGGGATGAGGAGACCTGCTACAGGACAGAGCACTCCTCTGGCCACTGGCACGCCCACTGGGTCTTCAAGGTCCGCC
This sequence comes from Mustela nigripes, assembly GCF_022355385.1. Taxonomy (NCBI): domain Eukaryota; kingdom Metazoa; phylum Chordata; class Mammalia; order Carnivora; family Mustelidae; genus Mustela; species Mustela nigripes. The sequence goes on from NC_081566.1 coordinate 7,586,866, forward strand.
TCTGCCCTTTGTCCTTTTAACTGAAAGGAAAGGGGACAGAAGCCACAACCAAAGACACTTTAAAGTGCTCTTTCTCATTCTTAATGTCAGGACACAACCTTAACCTTAGGGAGACTTGAAAAGAGTGACCCGGCTGGGTGCACACAGGGAGTGTGACTCCCGTCAATATTCTACCCAGCAGTCATTGTCAGGAAATTGTAGCTACAGATGAGATCCGTAGGTTTGGGGCAGTAAAGAAACATCACTATTAGATAAAAAGCATCAGTATCAGCCAACCTCTTGGCCATTTTTCCAAATGCCCACTGGACTTCAGAACTGCCCCTTTCTCCTGATGTCCCCCATTTCTGTCGACAGGTTGGTCCTTCTCTGATGGGCCCAGCTCAGGGACTGGAAACATGCCCACTGTGCCTTCTGGCTCATTCCTTATGGCCTGCCAGTCACTACGACACAGCTTTGCCAGGTCTCTCTATTCCATTTCCTTCTAGCTCTCACAGTCACTGTCTGTACTAATCGGTGCACTCCAGAGAAACAAAACCAATAGGGATATATAAATACACACACACACACACACACACACACACACACACACACACACACATTTATTTTCAGGAATTGGCTTCTGATCATAGGGGCCGGTGAGTCGGACATCCACAGGGCAAGCTGGCAGGCTGGGAACTCAGGCTGCTATGTTGCTGACTTGGGACCAAATTCCTTCCATCTAGAAACCTCAAAGATCTGCTCTTCCGATCTGCTGCTGGTTGAATAAGACCAACCCTCAGTATGGAGCATAAGCTGCTTTGCTTAAGACTACCGATTTAAATGTTAATCAGGCCTCAAAAATGCCTTCACAGCAGTATCTAGGCTGTCTGACGAAACAACAGGGCATCAACTTGACACAGTCAAGAGTCAAGAGACTCTTACCCAAGTCTCTCCTGTCTTTCGTCTTGGCCACAGGCTGTCTCCCCACTCTCCTCTTCCCTCAATGCACACCCTTCGTGGAGATTTCTTCCAGAGCTGCCAGGTCCTGGCCCTTGTCACGAGCCTCAGTGTCCCCTGTAGCCTGCAGGACTCCATCCGCACTCCCCCACCCCCACCCCGTGCTGGGCACGCACAGGCCTTCCCGGGCTTATCCAGGTCTTTCCTAGCTTTGCATCCAAGGGCTCTGCGGCTGGAACGTGCTGGTCAGCAAGAAACTGATCACAGACCTTCTGACACACCATGCTTGCTCCCAGCTCTGGCTCTTTGCGCCCAGAATCCATCCTCTCTCTCCTCGGCTCCCTTACCACTCCAGGCTCAGATCAGATCCCAGCATCTCACTGTGGTCTCCACTGTTTACTCAGCGGGGATTTTCTGCTTCCTGGGTCCCCACAGTACCTGTTGCCGACCCTCCTTCCTCAGCACCTGGGTTCCTGGCATCTGGCTGTGGAATGCAGAGCACCTGACTTACAGGGACCCCACGCTTGGCATCCTGGCTCTGCTCTCGCCATCCCGAGGTTCTTGATTGTTCCGTAACACGAGGCCCCCATTTTCATTTGGTACCGGGTCCCGCAAATGATGCTGTTGGCCTCGCTTGGCAAATATCCTGGATGGTCATTTTCCCTTGAAGACAGCTGAAATATTTTGGTTTTCAGGCTGGATTATAGACCTTTTGCCAGTTTATGTGTTTAGTGCGGATCTCTGAATAGACATGCAACAATTCCGGTCAATTATCTTTCCTAGTAAGCCCTGGTCTGCCAATTGTCCAGTCGTTCTGTTGCTAAGGAGACAGAACCTACAATTACCAGCTCTGGAATCACATATGTTTCTTAAGGCAGCACATGTGCTGAAAAGAGTGTTTGCCCGAGTCCTAAAACCTGATGGAAGCGATGTGGGGTCGTGGGCGACTGACCAGCACCTCCCCTCCCCACTTGTGCCCCCTCTCTCTCTGAGAAATAAATAAATAAAAATCTTAAAACAAACAAACGAACCACAGTTTCTACCTGTTAGAGTCCACAGTGAATAGCATTTCCTAAGACACATCCTGAGGAACACTAGACTCATTCTCCTGTGAGTTAACTACCAGCTGCGAGATTAACAGCCTCAGTGATCCTGGACTCCAGGCAGATCCTGGGCCAGGTCTGCTCTCCCACCTGAGCTCCGGGACAGGGACAGGTCTAGGTGCACGGCACTGCTGAACCACCACCCCAGGCGGGTCAGCAACAGTCTCACAGCCAGCACGGTCACAGTCACGGGGCTCGTGCCCCCCATGAGAGCCCGTCCATGCCAACGTACCCGTATTTAGGTCTTCTCAGAACAAAGGTGGACTAAGATTAGAGTACATATTAACAGAGTTTAAACAGGCCTATTCCTGTTCGCTCTAATTACATTTGCAAATATATTTTTTAAAGACTTTGTCAGGGAGAATGAGTACAAGCAGGGGGAGCAGCAGGCAGAGGGAGAGGGAGAAGCAGACTCCCCGCTGAGCAAGGAGCCTTACTTGGGACTCAATCCCAGGACTCTGAGATCATGACCTGAGCTGATGGCAGACGCTTCACCTACTGAGCCATCCAGGTGCCCTGTATTTGCAAATATTTAAAAAATTAGTCTCCCTCCAGAGTTGCTGGATTCTTGGACCAACAAACCTATGGAACCTTGCTTTGAACTCCAGGCTAGTATTTGTTTAAGAGGGTATGTCCGAAAAATAAAAAAGTAACATTTCTACGAACGTGGTTTTCACATTTTCCCTCCCAGCTGCTCCCTGCTCAGCATCACACCTCTGAGCCCCGTGTGGTCTGGAGGCTGCCGTGCCCTTTTCTTTCTACTCCGCACACTAGTTAGTCTTTTGTTTGCTTTGCGGGCACTGTATTTGGCATTTCCCTGCCCCCCACCCACAGTGGTGGTTTTAGGCGTCCCTGAGACTCCCAAATCCAGACCCCTGTGTCAGAAAGCCTACGGGGTTGTTCTCTTTACTCCTACAGGATTCCCTGTGGCGGCGGATTCTAGGGGAGCACCCGGAACCTTGGGACGAGACGAATAGAGAAGCATTCATAGTGACTCCCTAGACTTTGAATTCCAACCCCGAGCTTAAGAGACTTTGCAGAACTCGGGTACCAAGGAACACCTGTCCATCTGTGGCCGTCGTGTCATCGTGGGTGTGCGATCAGAGAGATGTGAGTGAGGGAAGGGTTTCTTGGTGAACAGTGTTGTTAGCTCTTCTTAAAGAAAAGAGCTAGGGAGATGGACTCTATAGCTTAGCATCCCGGCTAGAGCACGGAAGAAAATGATTTTTCATCAATGTGATGTTACTATTTTTTTTTTTTTTTTAATGATTAGCAGTGAAATCAGAGTGAGGGATTTAGAGAAAGATTGTCTGGGTATGAATTCTGGCTTTACTACCTCCGGGAAGGAGTAAATCACTTCTTTGTCCCTCAGTTTCTGCCTTTGTAAAACAAAGCAATAATAGTATTTGCAAGGAAGGGTTACCGTGAAAATTAAGAACGTTCATATTCCTTAAATGCTCAGAAGAATGCCTAGTACAGAGAAAACCCTCAATACACTGAGGCTTTTATCAGCACTAGTACTATTTCTCCTACTTAACCACACAGTGAAGGCAAGAGTGGGTACTGGCAACCTGCTTGCGCAGGAAGCTTCACAACACACAGAACTGATGAGATGGGTTGACACCGACACTTGGAAAATGTGTTGTAATTCTTCCCGTAATTGTTTGCCTCACACACAACTCTGCTCAAATGAAAATCCGCTCTCATGCACGGGTCCCGCTGAGCAGGGTTTTATGCCACGCCGAGGCAGACCAAGAAAAATCCCACACAGTCGAGCACGGGTGAAAAGCAAACTAATTCCAGATGGATGTTAAGTGCGGCAGCGTGATGCCAAGTTCTGAGCACTACGGGGGACAGTGGACACAGTAGGCGACAGAGAGGGGCGGGTGCTGAAGGAGGTCTTCAGTCCTAGTCACAGCTGACACACAGATGCGGGGAGCTGAAAGGTGCTAAATGCTCTCCCAGAAGAGTCTGAAACCCTGTGCCCCCCACCAGCCTGGCGCCTCTCCGCCCCCATCAGAGAATATAGCTTCTGCTGAGAGGAAAATGGGAAAGAGTGTCGAGAGAGAGGAATAGGATTTAGTTTAATTTTTAAGTGTTTGTTTGGCAGCAAATGGCAACTTTGTGCTGACGCCCACCTGCGTCCCAGACTGCGAAGAACGGATAAAAGATACAGACTCGACCAACTGGACCGTCCATCTAAAGGGAAACGCATCTCCAACTGCCTAATTCCTACATGGGTTAGGGAGTGTTTTCCTGGGTTACGAGAGAGGAGCAGCAGAACAGAATCTGTTCTGTTGTTATTTTTCCAGTATTATCTTCATTTGGAAGATGACGACTGAAGACAGCCGTACGAAGCTCTTAGCCCAGAGCCCAGCACATGCACAGGAGCCTCTTGGGAAAAATGACACAAAGAATTCTTCCACTCACCTCCTCCCGGTTCCCTGGTCCCCACGGAGCTTAACCTGTTACTGAATTTACAGCCAGGCCAAGAATGCAGATTTCCGCAAAAGAAGTCCATGTGCCCTGAAATCACCGATGGCTTAAACATTCATCACCAACGTGTACATTGCATTCCGGCCTGCAGCCTCTACTCCAGCCTGCCCGAGGGTGTTCTCCTCCAAGGCCTGTTTCCACAGACCGCAGGCAGGCATGACCCTTCGCCTGCCCTCTCTTCATGGGCAAGTCTGGAATTGTTAAAAAGGAGGCAGCAGGCCCCAAATGGAGTCACTTATGTTAAATCCCATGTTAGTGAACCAAGACTTAATATCAAACCTAACTGCAGTTTCACCCACCCTGGAACGTAACATTAAACAGTTTCCACGGAATTACCCATCCGCACTCAGTGAAGTACTCCACTGGATGGATCTCTCCCGTTTCCCTTAGGAAGGCGAGCTGGCCTACAACAATTCATTCTTTGCCCATAATCACCTTTTCCGCCCTCTTTCCACTTTAAAAACCTTTTCTTTTCTTCAGCCTGGCAGAGCTCCTTTCTGTTGCTAGGTAGGACGCCTCCCGACTTGCCAACTGCTGAATAAAGCCAATTTGATCTCTGAAATGACTCGGTTGAATTTCCGTTATTTAACAGAGTACAGAGCATTTTTATCATGGCTTCCTTTCTGAATTGAGGACGGATCATAAAATTAGTTTATTTTTTATTCCTGCTTTACACTTACTCCATCCTGAAGAAGCATCATGATATAGATTTGTGTTTTCAAAAGGAAACTCTGCTGCTCTAGCTGGGCAGATCCTCTGAAGGAGACAATCTCAGGAGTCCACTGTTTATTCTCCCTCATTCCATGGCTTACGAGCTGAGCCCAAGCCAGCTGTGGGATGGGGTTGGAGGGACAGATCCGGAGGGCCGGGTCACACATGGCGTAATGGAGAGGTGGTAATTCTCCTTACAGAGGACAGTAAATGAATCGCAAGGAGCTGGTTGACCCTTAGCCAAGGAGCCTGGCTAGCTGTTTAACAGAGAGCCGGGCCCTGGCACTTCTGCGCTTGGTCCTCTGACTCGTGAGCAACTCGAGTCTTCTGTGCTGGGGAAGGGAAACCAGCTACGCCTGCAGAATGGCTACACAAGCAGAGATCGGGGATGGTTTCGAGTCTTCTCTGGACTCATGCAGCCCCGCCTTCATCTGCGTTTACCATATTTAAAGCAGGGAAAGTGTCACATTTCACGATGGGGATCCATGTCTAAATGACGACACGGGTAAAAAGTGAATATTTAAAAGATCGACCTACTTTTCTACGGAACAAACAGCAAAAATCAGACAAGGGAGTAAGCCTTAAGGAGGGACACCAACACATGAATATTTTAGGGAAACACCTGTCTGAGAAAATTAGAAAGATAATTTACTCAAAAATTTGGAGAAAAATGTCACTAAACTTCAATTATTCAAACGCTATTCAAACGGAATTCACAGAACTTTAAACCTTATCTGATAATTTCACTTAATATCAAATGAAATAAAGTTTGGTGGTGGGGAAGTGCATTTTTCTGAAGCAAAAAAAAAAAAGCAAATGATTCTTAAGTTAAAAATTGCTTAGCAGCAGAATTTACATGTAATCAATATTGTTACAGAACTAATTTTATCTATTTATTATAAAAGGCTCAGTTGAGAATTTCTGGGCAAAAAATGATTAGCAAAAGATGAACTCAGATATTTCTATAAATCAGACTATAATACTATCCTTGCCTTATTTCTTGTTTCTATACAGCCGAAGTTGCTGTAATCCATATTTTTTATTCTAATTAATTAGTTTTTTTGGTGTTTTTTTTTAAGAGACACAGAGAGAGGATGGGCACACACACACATGGGAGGTAGCAGGTAGGGGTGGAGGAAGAGAGAATCCCAAGCAGGCTCCAACCTCGCATCTAGCCCAATGCAGGGCTGGATCTCAGGACCCTGAGGTTGTGACCTGAGCCAATATCCAGAGTCGGACCCTTAACCAACGGAGCCACCCAGGTGCCCCTAATCCATATTTTTTCTCTCCACGTTTGAAGGGCCATCAGACATGAGATCTACTAAATCAAAATTTATATTGTTCATATCAGAATTAATACTCAAAGGAACGGCCTAAAAATTTTAATACCAAAATTCAATTCTGGGCGCAGGTCTATTTATCTTCAAAACAGGAACAGAAATCTTTTTCCGTCATAGGATCACCGTGAGACTTAAGTAATCTACTTAAATGGCTTAGCAGAGCACCTGGTGTATAATATTCGAGAGTTATTACTGTCACGATTGCTAATCAATACTATTACTTTGTTCAGAATCATTTTTATATCAGTAGGAAGCACCTTCAAATTCCTAAGCAAATATAAAATAAAGGATGTTTTGTCAATCTTGGATGGTGACTTCTCCCAAAACTGACTGGGAAACTTTCTTCAGTGTTCCTTCTTGCTGGGGTGAGGCCATCTTCTCAGAAACAACAGTTGAGCTTCGAGACTGGATGACCCTATCCTTTAAACACAAAACTAAGAAAATCCACCTTAGTTCAGTTGTACTTGGGCTCTACACTGTCTGTTTCCTGGTGAGGGAAGTATTAGTACTTTATTTCAGTATTTGGTTTGCCCGTTGGCTACTTTTACAGCTGCCTCCACCGGAAAAATGGAAGAACAGAATTTGCGTGCCCGAAGGGTAGCATTTTAAGAAGAAAAACAGGACAATGGTGGAAACTGGGAGGCAAATGGTGAATCAGCTGGAAGCTGACCGTACCAACACCCTGTTACCCTCTCTCAGGTTTATCCTACATAGTTGGTATCTTTCTTTACAAGTTATGGCCCTTGTGTCTGTCTACACATCCACGCTCTCTTTCCCGTAAGAAACACAGTATAATTCACTTGGTAATTTCAGGGATCTGAACATTAAGAGTTCAACCAAAGGTGTATATGGGCCACGTGGCATGTGTGATTGACCTGCCCATCCTCCTATGTCCCCCAAGGTTCGAGACCTTCCAGCCACCGGCTGACTAGTGGGAAGAAGCTGGTTTGCCATCCTCCAGGGATCACCCGACAGAAATGAATACATGAAAATGGTTCAAGTGTATCTTCAAGACATTTGAAATGACTTATTTGCCAAGAGGAGGTAACACTGTCACGTGAAGATCTACTCGAGGAATAACACAAATGATCACTGTTCTAAAACATACAGTCTACGCTGAATTGATGTTTTCTGCTGTTTCATAGAGTATGTGATCTCATGCTGAACAGTTCGGTCCGGATAACATAAAGCACACACCAACCCACCCCCACCTACAGAATCTGGGGATAGCATCTGAATTATAAGAGCCCTGAAACCATGCCGCTTTTGGGGGAAGGTGACTCTGTCAAGGAAAGGGTTCTCATTTCGTATCAAAAGGAGGGGAGCCTATTAAAACTTCCAGTGAAAAATAATCGGGGCTGTATTTTATTTCCTACACCCTGACGGAGCAGCCCATGTGCGTTATGGAGCGGGGAGCTTTGATGCCAACGTGGCTCTGAGTTTACAGAACGTGGAAAGCTTACCTGTCCCAGCGATTGCCAGTCCAAGCCAGCGCTGCCGATGTAGACATGCTGCTTGTCCACGATCCAGAAGGAGGACTGGAGCCGGCCCTTGTTGTAGGCGGTCATGTTCATGTAGGTCACCTCTGCACCTGGGGGGTTCAAGGAGATCCTGGTCAGCCTCATGGTCAGGCCTTGAACTTGCAACCAGACATGGCAACACTGCTCATGATGTGCAATGATCGCAGCTGGCACTCAGGCCGGCCCAACATCTGCATTAGTTTGGTGCACAGAAGGCCCTGGAGAATTTATTTTGTTCTCAAAGGAAAATAAGAAGGGACACTTGTGCAGAGGAGGCTGGAGTCAAGAGGCAAGAACATGGCCTTCTCCAGTCAGACGGGATTCAAATCCCAGCTCCACCGCTGGCCTCCCAGCTGGTGAGATCCGTGCACCAAACTCTTCTAGTTTTGCAGTCATTTTCATACAAATTTGCAATCAGTCAAAGGATCACCCTGTTTAGTACCACAACTCTCCTCAGCAAAAAACTAGCTATCTTATGCTTTTCTATGTGCTATTTTCACCCTTGACCCTGAAGTGGCTTTTCCTTCCTCATTTTCCCTTTTTATGAACTTTGAACTTGGCCTCCTCCTGCCCTGTCTTTATCTGATGGTTCTTAACTTAAGCAACAATTATTCAAGCCTTACAAAAATCAGCTGTCATGCTGTTACCTAGTCCTGCCTCAGAACAACGCATGCACCACTTCTCAAAAAGAGCATATTGTCCACTGAATGCAATTCAATCTATTTACTGGTTGTTTTTCTATTTGAGTGTAGTTGACACAATGTTAGCTTCAGGCTTATAACATAGTGACCTAACAGGTCTATACCTGATGTCCTGTGCCCCACAAGTCAACGTGTCACCATGCAATGCTGTTCCAACACAACTGACTCTTCCCTATGCTGTGCCTTTAATTCCCATGAATTAGTCATTCCATAACTGGAAGCCTGAAATCAGTTAAACTTAAATGCAATCCAGTTTAAATGAATTCTTTTCTTTTTTTTTTTTTTTTAAAGAGAAGTGGTCAGAAGGGGCAGAGGGAGAGGGAGAGAATCTTTTTTTTTTTCTTTAATTTTTTATTTTTTATAAACATATATTTTTATCCCCAGGGGTACAGGTCTGTGAATCACCAGGTTTACACACTTCACAGCACTCACCAAAGCACATACCCTCCCCAATGTCCATAATCCCACCCCCTTCTCCCTAACCCCCTCCCCCCAGCAACCCTCAGTTTGTTTTGTGAGATTAAGAGTCACTTATGGTTTGTCTCCCTCCCAATCCCATCTTGTTTCATTTATTCTTCTCCTACCCACTTAAGCCCCCATGTTGCATCACGACTTCCTCATATCAGGGAGATCATATGATAGTTGTCTTTCTCTGCTTGACTTATTTCGCTAAGCATGATACGCTCTAGTTCCATCCATGTTGTCGCAAATGGCAAGATTTCATTTCTTTTGATGGCTGCATAGTATTCCATTGTGTATATATACCACATCTTCTTGATCCATTCATCTGTTGATGGACATCTAGGTTCTTTCCATAGTTTGGCTATTGTAGACATTGCTGCTATAAACATTCGGGTGCATGTGCCCCTTTGGATCACTACATTTGTATCTTTAGGGTAAATACCCAATAGTGCAATTGCTGGGTCATAGGGCAGTTCTATTTTCAACATTTTGAGGAACCTCCATGCTGTTTTCCAGAGAGGTTGCACCAGCTTGCATTCCCACCAACAGTGTAGGAGGGTTCCCCTTTCTCCGCATCCTCGCCAGCATCTGTCATTTCCTGACTTGTTGATTTTAGCCATTCTGACTGGTGTGAGGTGATATCTCATTGTGGTTTTGATTTGTATTTCCCTGATGCCGAGTGATATGGAGCACTTTTTCATGTGTCTGTTGGCCATCTGGATGTCTTCTTTGCAGAAATGTCTGTTCATGTCCTCTGCCCATTTCTTGATTGGATTATTTATTCTTTGGGTGTTGAGTTTGCTAAGTTCTTTATAGATTCTGGACACTAGTCCTTTATCTGATATGTCGTTTGCAAATATCTTCTCCCATTCTGTCAGTTGTCGTTTGATTTTGTTAACTGTTTCCTTTGCTGTGCAAAAGCTTTTGATCTTGATGAAATCCCAATAGTTCATTTTTTCCTTTGCTTCCCTTGCCTTTTGCGTTGTTCCTAGGAAGATGTTGCTGCGGCAGAGGTCAAAGAGGTTGCTGCCCGTGTTCTCCTCAAGGATTTTGATGGATTCCTTTCGCACATTGAGGTCCTTCATCCATTTTGAGTCTATTTTTGTGTGTGGTGTAAGGAAATGGTCCAATTTCATTTTTCTGCATGTGGCTGTCCAATTTTCCCAGCACCATTTATTGAAAAGGCTGTCTTTTTTCCATTGGACATTCTTTCCTGCTTTGTCGAAGATTAGTTGACCATAGATTTGAGGGTCTATTTCTGGGCTCTCTATTCTGTTCCATTGATCTATGTGTCTGTTTTTGTGCCAGTACCATGCTGTCTTGATGATGACAGCTTTGTAATAGAGCTTGAAGTCCGGAATTGTGATGCCACCAACGTTGGCTTTCTTTTTCAATATCCCTTTGGCTATTCGAGGTCTTTTCTGGTTCCATATAAATTTTAGAATTATTTGTTCCATTTCTTTGAAAAAGATGGATGGTACTTTGATAGGAATTGCATTAAATGTGTAGATTGCTTTAGGTAGCATAGACATTTTCACAATATTTATTCTTCCAATCCAGGAGCATGGAACATTTTTCCATTTCTTTGTGTCTTCCTCAATTTCTTTCATGAGTACTTTATAGTTTTCTGAGTATAGATTCTGTGCCTCTTTGGTTAGGTTTATTCCTAGGTATCTTATGGTTTTGGATGCAATTGTAAATGGGATTGACTCCTTAATATCTCTTTCTTCTGTCTTGCTGTTGGTGTAGAGAAATGCAACTGATTTCTGTGCATTGATTTTATATCCTGACACTTTACTGAATTCCTGTATAAGTTCTAGCAGTTTTGGAGTGGAGTCTTTTGGGTTTTCCACATAGAGGAGAGGGAGAGAATCTTAAGCAGGTTCTGCACTCAGCATGGAGCCCAATGTGGGACTCAATCTCACGACCCTGAGACCACTGAAATCAAGAGTCAAGACACTTTGCCAACTGAGCCACCCAGATGCTCCTTAAAGAAATCCTAAATTTCAACATCTTTAAAAGAACAGGCCTATATGCATATTTTTAATGAAGCAAGCTACTTTGTTTTCAGACGCTGGATATTAATGAAGCGGATGTACTCTGGTGGCCTACTTCATCGTCAGGATCTTCATTAGCAGGGAAAGATAGAACATCGTATGCATAAAGGTATATTCCAGAACACCAGAAAGGAAGAGTGGGGTGTACTCTGCGCTTCATCTGTTCCTCTTGGGAGAAGGAAGGTACAGCGTGCACCCGGCCCTGTGCCAGGGGGATGGCAAGAGAGGCTGCGGGGTGGAAGCAGGATGGAGGGGAAGAGAGTGCGCAGGTGGGTTGCCTCAGCCTCCAGGCACGCAGGCATCGTCTCATCCAGGGAGGGTTACGGGGAGGAGGAGCAGTTGGGGAGAGCAGGGTCCGAATGGCCACAGTGGGTGGTGGCCATGGCAGTTATGGAGAAATCCACATCTGCGCGGACGCTGTGGTATCCCCTGTGTCCCCCAAGCACACAGCTGCCAGCGCCCGTGAGTGGACGGAGAAGAGCATGTGTCTTGGGGACGTGTCATTTCCCATGGCCACTCTAACAAAGTATCACAAACTGAATGGCTTGGAACAAAAAAAGGAACAAAAAAAAGTCTCACAGTCCCGGAGGTTGGTAGTCCACAATCGAGGTGTTGGCAAGGGCTATCCTTCCCCCGAAACCTGCAGGGGGGACTCCCTCCTGTGTCTCCCCAGCTTCTGGCAAATCTCTGCTGTCCCCTGGCTGGCAGCTGCTTTCCTGCCACCTCCACCCACTGTCCCAGGGAGGCATGCCCTGTGTCTGCTTTTCCTGAACTCACAAGGACACTAGTCCTGTTGGACCAGGGACTACCCCACAGCCATGGGCCCTCATCTGAACTAATTATATCTCCCAAAACCCTGTTTCCAAATAAGGTCACATTCTGAGGGACTAGGGGTTAGGCCTTTAGCTCTTCTTTTTTGGGGGACATAATTCAATCCACCAACAGAGCTCGAGGCCACATTGGCTGGCTGTGCCCTTCAGCCCACTAGGCTGAGCAGCACTGAGGGAAGCATCTTCTCATCTCTGGAAGGAAGATAATGCAGGGGACCCCGGTGCGTGCCTCAGACTCTACCCACGACAGGGGTCTCCAGGCAAGCCTTCGCCTGCCTTCACGTTCGGACTAGAAACAACTTCATCCCTCTGTGACGCTGGCTGGCTCTCGCCTCCTGGCCTGGGACACTGGGCCTGAAATTTGACCCACAAAGTTGGGTCAAAACACAAACCTGGCATTGGATTGTGTTTTAGTTCTTAGATCCCTGTGCTCTCATTCGGGTCTGCTGCAGCTCCAGCCTGCTGGTCCCCTGGAGGGAACCCCGAGACATCTGAGGGGCTCACGGGGACCGTCCCCTCTGACCTCTCTGTAGCACACCGCACAGCTGCGGCCCTAAGGGTACTGTGGCACTTTACTTGGAAATTTAGCCTAAACAGTGTGATTTCAGCGACCATGGATGGGGCTTGTGTGATGCTCTAGCCAGAGCCTCTACAGTTACATACTGATGCCTACAATTATCCTATAAAGGAACAGCTTCCCTTCAGCAAACCTTTACTATCTAATATACCCCAGCTACTATGATATGTGAAATTAGGAACACAAGACCTCAAGTGGCTGAGTCAAGTTCAGGCACACAATTATTTTGTGCAATTTTTAAGGATTTTATGTATTTGTTTGAGAGAGTGAGACAGACAGAGATAATGAGAGAGAGCAGGCGCACCCGAGTGGGCAGGAAAGGGAGAGGCAGGTTCCCCACTGAGCAGGGAGCCTGATGTGGGCCTCAATCCCAGGACCCTGGGATCGTGACCTGAGCCAAAGCCAGAAGTTTAACTGACTGAGCCACCCAGGGGCTCCTAAAGCGTAATATTTAAAATGACTGGGATTGTTGGGACCCCTGGATGCCTCAGTCAGTTAAGCAACCGACTTTTGGTTTTGTCTGTTTTCACGATCCCAGGGTCGTGAGACTGAGCCCTGCATCGGGCTCCACGCTGGGCATGGATCCTGCTCAGGATTCTTTCCCTCTGTCCTTGCCCCACTGCCCCCCTCTTAAAAAAAAAAATAAAAGAAAAGATTGGGATTGTTCAGACAGTGAGAGGGCAGTGAGTATCTGAAAGGTCAGGAGGGAACTCCAAGGGGGGCCCAAGGGCACAAAAGACACAAATGACTTCACAGCTCTGCCTGGGGCTGCGGCCAGCTGCCGGGAGGCCTGCGGAGCTGGGTACAGAGATGACTAAGCAACTCGCAGTAACGGTAACGACCCTTTGCTCAACACCATGTGTGCTCGGTACCAACAATCTCTCTGGGGATGTTGTATTTTGCCCATTTCAAGGGACAAACTACTGGACGTGGTGTCATCAGTCAGTCAACGGAAACTGTCTGATGGTACAGTTGGAAAATGCTTGCCTGTGGAGTATTACTTTCCCATGAAGAATGCTGTTTTTCTGTCAATCTATCCTCCATCTGTCTCTGAAGACATATGCCTTTATCTTAATTTATACCTAATAGGTACATTGTCATAGCCAACATGTCCCTGTTTATTACATGCATACTATTCAATGTTTAGCCGAACAATTTATTTTACAGGCACTTAAGAAATATTTTTGTTGATTGGTCACAGAGATTAGCCTCATCCTACTCTCTTTTTATATGTGTTAGAAAGATACAGTTAAAATACAATGTTTCTGGATGATAAAATATAATCACTTGAGTTTTTAAATATTTTATTTATTTACTCATTTGACAGAGACACAGAGAGAAAGCACACAAGCAGGCAGTGTGGCAGGCAGAGGCAGAGAGAGAAGCAGGCTCCCTGCCAAGCAAGGAGCCCAATTCGGGACTCGATCCCAGAACCCTGGAATCATGATCTGAGCCAAAGGCAGCAACTTAACTGACTGAACCACCCAGGCGCCCCTCACTAGAGTTTTTAATGTACCACTCGTGCGGGGGCAGTATTATAAGCACAAACTATATCTGACTTTATTCCCTAGGGCTATGCTAGAGAATTCTAATTTTATGGATTTAATTTAATTCTAATTTTAAAGACTTACTTATTTGAGAGAGAGAGAGAAAGAGAGAGCGCATGCTCAAGAAGGGGGGAGGCGCAGGAGATTATTGTCAAGCAATCAAGCAGAATCCCCTCTGAGGGCAAAACCCAGTGTGGGGTCCACGATCCATGAAAACTTATGACCTGAGTGGAAACCAAGGGTCGTGACTCTCAACCAATGGAACCACCCAGGTGCCCCACTGCTAGAGTAATTGGCAAGGATGGTCACTCATGTTATGAAGCTGCCCTTTAAATATTACAGACGAACAAGATCACAGAATATCTTTGAAGGCTCGCTTCAACAGCATCAAAAAGTTTTTGCTTTCTTCGATTCCATTTTTAAGAGGACAGACTATTCCTTCAGCCTGTCTGCAGTCCATGACCCCCTGTGCCGAGGCCCCAGGATGCCAAAGAGATGTTCATCACAGGACCTGCGGCCCATGAGGACCCCTGGCTGGTGGATGCGAGGTCAGCGGTGGTGGGGTCTGAATCTCCGAGACCCTCCCATTTCAGTCCCGTCATCTATTTGTTTAACCGATGGTTAGCAGGACTTATTACCAACTCCAAAGAGTGTTTCCAGATGCCCAAAGTGATGAATCAAGAATATGCACTTGTTTCTATAGTTGCTTATGAAATACTTCCCTGATTTCTAAGAGGTCCAGTTAAATCTTAAAAAAGCTACCAGGGGCACCTGGATGGCCTAGTGGGTTAAAACCTCTGCCTTTGGCTCAGGTCATGATCCCAGGGTCCTGGGATCAAGTCCCGCATCAGGCTCTCTGCTCAGCGGCGAGCCTGCTTCCTTCTCTCTCCCTCTCTGCCTGCTTCTCTGCCTACTTGTGATCTCTGTCAAATAAATAAATAAAATCTTAAAAAAAGAAAAAAAAAAAACTACCAACATGCTACCATGGTCAAGGTGGTGTGCCAGGACCTAACTGGTTGCACTGATCAAGATAAAGAGGTACAGAAAATTCCCATGTTTTATATCCTTCATGGAAAGTAGAACATTAAAAAAAAAGAAATCTCAAACTGCTAATTACAACCACTTTCAGCTTTCACAGAGATGTTCTGTTGAAATGGAAGGGAATGCTTCTGCTTTCGGGGAGGTCTGCTTCTTTACTGTTTTACCAAAATTGTTATTCTTATGGTATTAGCCAGATAATACTATGCTTATTTTGTGCATAATTTCAATGAAAAAAATATGCCACTGAAATTAGTAGATAAAATGAAAATCGGGACTAAAAATGTAATAGTTGGGGCACCTGAGTGGCTCAGTGGGTTGAGCCTCTGTCTTCGGCTCAGGTCATGATCTCAGGGTCCTGAGATCGAGCCCCGCATTGGGCTCTCTGCTCAGCAGAGCTTGCTTCCTCCTCTCTCTCTGCCTGCCTCTCTGCCTACTTATGATCTCTGTCAAATACATAAATAAAATCTTTTTAAAAAAATGTAATAGTTAAAATGTATTTAAAGTAAAAAGTATAGTATCACAATGAATTGGAGATTAATGTTACTACTTTGGGGAATCAAGCTGACTGCCACAAGCGCACATTTAAAAATGTGTTTTTCTCAAAAGCCTTCCCCTAAGACTGGACAGCATTAAATTTGCTTATCAGAGATCTGTCCCATATCCCATTTAGTGGAATGGATAGTGATCTCACCTACAGCATTGTTCTTTTTCAGAGATCCTAATTTGCTTTACTGTCAGATTTCAGAGTACCTGTTGTTCGGCTGTGGATGACAATACGTAAGTGAACCTCAAGGTCACCAATGCCTCCCTACACTGCAGACCCTGGGGACCATCCTTCCAACCGCGCCTATTACATGATTTCGAGGATACGACTATGTCAGTATTTCCGCACCATTATCAACAGCTTAAAAATCTGTATACTCAGATTTTGATCAGAAAGAGTTTCACAAAGGGCTCCTGGGTGGCTCAGTCAACAGTTAAGTGACTGACTCTTGATTTCAGCTCAGGTCATGGTCTCGGGGTCACGAGATCGAGCCCCATTGGGCTCTGCACTGGGCCTGGAGCCTGCTTGAGATTCTCTCTCTCCTTTTCCCCTGCCCCACTCCCCCACCCACACTCGCATGCTCTTGCTCTCTCCCCCTCCTAAAAAAAAAAAAAAAAGTTTTTACAAATAATCTTAGGCATTTGTTGAACAGTAGTTAATTCACCATCTCAGAGCTAGACCAAGGTTGACACCTGACCTACGCCAAGCCAATACGATTTCCTTAATCATGAGTCACAAAATGAGTTGGGCGGGGGGTGAGGAGAGATAGTACCTGGCAGGCCAAACCCCCGAAACCCAGTGTCACTTCGAACCCTGAGCTCCTCTCAATCCCTAGAATAAGTTCCTTGTTATTTAAGCTGGATTTTGAAGGGTTCTGTTTCCCGACTTATTCTTATCATATTAATCAGACAAGATTGTACCTTATTTTGTGTGCACATGACTTGACGTCTTGCCCCCTTTCTACATATATTTTTGATATTTGACGGGAATATTCAGTTCTGGCCTAAAAGCCGCACAATTTTTAGCAAGAGCCGGTTGTCCAAATTGCATAATTAAATGTTTCAGACTTTGAAGATTTAAAATAAACATCCTGTCAAAATATGCATCATAATGACACACGAGGAAATATGCTGGTGCGCTGGTTGGAAAGTGAAAAATAAAGCTCCACACTCTCCGTGAATCATCGTGACGCAGATCAAACAGAATCGGTCTCCAAGGTGACTTCCAGAAAGTCACCTGCTGCAAGGAGATTATCTGCAGCTTTAGGACATTTAGGAGAGAACACGGAGGCGCACTCTCTCGAGTACATGTACGTAACTTCTAAGCAAATTACGAAGCGCCACGTACAAATGGACACCCGTGAGCCTTCCACTCCACTACCAACCGAGCATTCCCGCTCTGATCAAAGCACAACTTCCCAATCAGTGGGGATTCCCTTTCCCTGCCCTCGGGAACACACAGCCATATCTGTAGGCATTTTTTGGTTGTCACCATTAGGAAGAGAGGTGCCAGCAGCATCCTGCGGGTAGAGTTCAAGGATCCTGAACATCCTGTAATACACAGGGCAAGCCCCCAGGACAGATGACCCCAAAGAACAACAGTGTCAAGGGGGGAGAAATCCCGCACTGACCTTAGCGTGTTCATGCTTGACCCCAGACCCCTGCCACTCTCCTCGGATGCAACCGCTCCCCTGAAATTAGTGTTTACCACTTTCTTGATCTTCAGAAGTTTATGGTATGGGTACATATCCTCCTCGGCATTATAAACAATGAGTGTACCACCAGCTTTTGAACAGATTGTTAATGAGCATCAAGTGTGTATCAAGAGGAAATGCACTAGTATCAATAAGTATAGATTTTTGGGAAGGATTGCAGATGTACCCTGAAAGCAAAACATGTAGCAGAAATCTGTCTTATCGATCAAGCCCTTCTAAATATATTGCTTTGTGTGAGCAATAAAAAAGGTCATAATTAGCCCACATTGGGGAGCTTTAATAAAACCAGTGCACTTTAATTGGTTTAATGAACAACATTTTGGAATCCATTGGGCTTAAGGGCTACAGGGAACCCCAGGGGGTAAAAATCAGCTGTGGTGACATATGCTTGGCTCTTCAATCATTCAGCGAGTAATGTCCAGAAAGATTGTAAGATAATCAGTTACATGTTCTGTTGTAGAAAAAGTGAATCTTCAGTGCACATTTCATTTTTAGTTCTAATGTGTCTATTCAAATATTGTCAAAACCGTGTTGTAGAATTTTTCATAGGCTGCCCTTGGTACCTTCTTTCTTTAGTCTACAGGTTTGGACTCAACAGGGAAATTTCTATGTGTTGTCTCTTTCCTCCCCCTATTTTTCTTACAGTTAGAATATTCTGCTTCCAGGGAAATTCTGTGCATTGATTATTGCCTTAGTGTCCAACAGGCAAGCTATCTATAGGAATGGTTGATTTAAGGGACCATTAGGCTTAAAATGGAAAATTATGCTTAAAAATAAAACTTGCTTAAATTATACTTCCTCAATTATGCATAAAAGTGAAAAATTCCATAAATCATAAGCAAACACATGATCTACAATGGTTCATCACTTCTCCTAAGACATGGTAAGTTCTGGAGGTTGATGTCTAAAGCAAGTGCTTCGGCTTCCTCTCTCTTGCCCCTCCACGTTGAGTTCACACAACTAATGACGTGGACACCAACATGGAGAGCAGAGAAAGAGGGTCACTCCTGAAGATTCTGTTTTGGTGCCCATGTCACCAGAAGGAGGAGGCCCACCGGAGTTGTTGCAATGACAGGGAAGATGGCGCCTTGAAGCTCTGAAGGGAGTTTGCTTTCTTGGCAAAGTCTGAATCACTCTCTTTACTTTATCTTGCTGTGTTAGTAGTGACAGAAGATCCAGAGCCCAATCTGACAGGCTTCTGAGGTAACAAACCTGCTTTCATTGTAACAAGCCTGCTTTCATTGAACATGGCACTTCTTCTAACACAAGTCGGCCGCTGAGGGGAGGCATGTCAAGTAGGAAAAGCATATGGCTATCATTGAGGCAGATTAAATGAAGAAACCGGGGTTCTTAAGGACAGTTGAGAAGAGATTTCCAAAGAATAATCCAAGAACAAAGAAATGTTCTTGGAAATTAAAAAGATCCAAAATATGAATCTCATGAAGGCAATGTAATACGGCACTGGCGAAGCTGAAAACTGAAACAGTGACCTACAAGTTCAAATACAGTAGCTTCCAACACAGAGTGAACCTAGAGACACTAAAATGATTACTGAAAAGTTGATGCATGAAGGATATATCGCAGGAGCTAATATCTCAAAGTCTCGGAAGGGAGGAAAGGGGATATCTCTCCAAGTAGAAAAAAAGCATGATTAATGTGAACAGGAAAAGTATGAAGTTAGAGGATTTGCCCAAGATACTCAATATCCAATTATGAGAGTTCTGGAGAGAACCAAAATCAGACAGGAAGAAGTTATACATCAGATTGAGAAGCAAAATTTCTAAAAACTAAAGGACCTACATGTTATTTTATTTTATTTATTTATTTTCAAAGGGCATACACTTCTAAATGATGAAAGCCTATCAGTCCTGGGGCAAGAAGTAAAATAAGACCCAAACACACATCAAAACTTTTCAGAACACTGGAAATAAACAAGATCCCAAAAGCTGTAGGAGAAAGTAAACTTATAGAAATGATAACATACAAAGATTAGTAAATATGATTTATACCAGCTATTTTAACAGTAACAACAAAGGAAATAGGAAATAGTCTGAGGGGAAATAAATCTGTGTATCTAATAAAGACTGGTGAATGTCCTCCAACATAATAAGGAAAATAAATGTAGAAGACCCTGCGTAAGACAGACACAAAGTGAATTCCCAGCAGGATGATGAGGACAAGTCTCTGTGCAACAGCCCCAGAGAAGCTGGGGAACAGTTTCCAGGCTGGACCATGAGGGAGAGATCCATGAAGGGCATTGCTAAGAAACGGTCAGATGGACAGAATATGCGACGTGTCAGAGAATGGTCAAGTTCTATGCTAGAGTGTTTTGAGGGGATTTAATACAAGGTATGCAGCATCATTAAGTAAAATGGACAAAGTGACTGCACAAGAAGAAACGGGATTGTTGTGCATAGCTCACTTGTTAATAATGTTCGGTGTGAACAGTAAATACTGATTTAACAGCAGCAACAAGACAAGATGACAGACCTCTCGTGGGAGGCGCGGGAGAGAGGAAGTACGGGCTTGCAGTGGGGGAGGGAATGGCAGAGAGGGAAAGCGAGACAGGAGAGAGGTAACGCTTCATATTCTACAACAGTAATTAAACAGGTCGTCTTTGAAACTAGGAAATCAAGAAATAGCAATGTAAACAGGTTACATTAAAAAATGAAAGGAATACTAGAAGATAGGGATAAAAGTAAGAAAGATGGTTCCTTCTGGGAAGTAAGAATTGGAAGTAGGTTGACCTAGCTCAGAGAACTCCTTTCTTTAATACAAACATTTTGGCCATTTTTTATTTTCTATTTTTCTGTATTACTTTGATCAATATATAAATAAAAAGGATATGCAGATAAAAAAAAAAAGCTACCCCAAAATCTTATGAACTATTTACCAAAATTCCAAACAAATTCCATTTTACTGGTGAAATGATTTCCATTTCCATTATAAGTAGAAATAATAATTCCATTTCCGTTTCCATTATAAGTAGAAATAATAATTATGTAATAATTCCAAACATAACATTAAAGATGAAAAAAAACCTATAAACTGAAGATATAAAATTCTCTCTTTTATAGTGGTTTGAATGTTATATATCTGAAAAACCCAACAGAGTATAGCAAAAAGCTTCCTGAATTTAAAAAGATAAGGTGTCTAGATAAAAGATATAAAAAAAAATTTTCTCTGCAATATCAATAATCAGGAACTTGAATTTTAAAAATCCATTTATGTTGTCAAAAAAGTATAAATATGTAAAAATTATTATAAAATCTTACTGAAGAACTTACAAATCTAGACAAATAGAAAAATATTCCAAGGTGTGTGTGTGTGTGTGTGTGTGTGTGTGTGTGTGAGAAAGAGAGAGAGGGAGAGAAAATATGTGAAAGACTTTTCACTCTAATGTTAAAGGAACTTATTTCTGGAGTGAAAATTGGGATATTATTATTTTTTTAAGGTTGTTGTTGTTGTTTTTAATCTGAGAGACAGAGAATGAGAGAGAGAGAGAGAGAGAGCACGAGAAGGGGGAGGGTCAGAGGGAGAAGCAGACTTCCGGATAAGCAGGGAATCCTGATGCGGGACTCGATCCTGGGACTCCAGGATCATGCCCAGGTGCCCGGAATATTGTTATTTTTACATTTATACTTCTGTTTTTCCAGTTTTCAGAAAGTAAACTCTATAATCACAAAACTAAGAAAGCCTACAAATACCTTTCTAATTAAAAAAAAATACATACGTAGCATTCTCTCTATAGTCTGATATGAAATAATGTCATGAAACACGCCTGAACTCTCATGTTCTCCCTCTGTGAAAGGGCCCTGCCTCTTCCAGTCACTCTGTAGCCCTGCCTCCCTCCAGCCCCATGAAATAAAATTGAGATCTCTTTCCCTTCTAAAGCCCAACATTAACATTCAGCTTAATACAGATATTTTCTTATATTTGTCAAGGTATCGTTATGTTTTCCCAACCAAAATACAAATTCCTCCAGGAAATGGTCAATTTTTAAAATACTTTTTATAAACTGGAGGGATATATGTATATAATTCGGGATGTTTTGTATCTTGAAGGGAAAAATATAAATTAAGGGCATAAAATGTATATTGCCATTATGTTTTTTCCGTGTGTGTGTGTGTGTGTGTGTGTGTGCGCGCGCCTCAAGATCTTAGGGTTTTTTAAGGGCTTGTTCAAGCTAGTTCAAGAAAAGATGAGCCCTCAGCTAAGTCATTAAATGAGAAAAAAACAGTAATACTAGTCAACAAGATTAGCAACAATGCTCCCTAGTTTGTATCATACTTAACACACTAGTGCAAAGAATGACAGAGTTACAGGGTATTAGGTCATTCTGTGGGATGATACCACGAGGATCTTGAGACACATAGAAGAGGCAAAAGGGATTAAATCTTGGGAAAGTGAATGACTTGCCTGAAGGCACACAGCTAGGAAGCAAGCTGAGACTCAAGGTTATTCCTTCAAATTCTGGGCTCTACCTGCCCTCCTGCTCAGAATTACAGAATAGTCTGTGTTATTCTGACACTCTCTGCATTATTATTTCACTCTCTAGGTGTGACTCTTGCAAATGGTGATGTCTGACATGAGCCCGTCAAAAGGAACCTATCTTCTAATGAGGTCCCTACTCAATTTTCTTCTTAAAGAGAAGCTAACGGGGAAAAAAATAAAAAGAAAATGGAATGTGGGAGCTGCTTGAGAGGCTGCATCTTACTCGTTTCCCTAACTCTAGAAGGTAGCACTGTGCCAGGCATGGTTTAGGGGCTCAATAAACAGAAAAACAACTGAAGAAATGAATGAGTGAATGTGTTTCTGAGCACTTGTCATATAAAAGCTCCCTCCCCCAATAATCAATGGAAGGGAATCTGTGGGGATTTCCAGTGCAAATTCTGAGTAAATGTATTAGGGCAGCAAGGAACCCAGCAATGTGAAGAAAATACACTAGAAACACACTTTTTATAGGTGGGAGATATTGTGAGAGGAAACCTCAATAGTTACATGGAACTCAGGTTCCACTCTAGGTCACATTCAAAATGAAGGAAAACTGAAGCAGTAGGACAGGACTTCCTAGCATAAATTAAACAAAACTCCCCAAACTTCAGTTGTCTCTTCCTTTCAGAACCAAGGGTTTTAACATTTATTCTTCCTCTTCTAGAAAAGAAAAAATTACAATGTTGTCTTCCATTCTCCAACACGCAGTACTTTATATCTCAAATTGTAACAGTATTCAGAAGGGGGAAAGAAGACAGAGATTTTTTGTTTTTATTTTTAACTAAGTTTTTATTTAAATTCTAGGTAGTTAACATATGGTGTACTATTGGTTTCAGGAGTAGAATTTAGTGATTCATCGCTTACATAGAATACCCAGTGCTTGTCACAAGTGCCCTCCTTAATATCCATCACCCATTTAGCCCATTCCCCGCCCACCTCCTGTCCATCAACCCTCACTTTGTTCTCTATAGTTAAGAGTTTCTTAGGTTTGCCTCCTGCTTTTTTTTTTTCCTTTCCCTATGTTCATCTGTTTTGTTTCTTAAATTCCATATATGAGTGAAATCATATGGTATTTGTCTTTCTCCATCTACATCATTGCTAATGGCAAGATTTCATTCTCTTTGATGGCTGAGTAATTTTCCTTTGGATATTTGCACCACATCTTTATCGACTCATCAGTTGAAGCACCTCTGGGCTCTTTCCATAATTTCGCTATCATTGATAATGCTGCTATAAGCACTGGGGTGCATGTGCCCCCCCGACTCTCTATTTCTGTATGATTTGGGTGAATATCTAGTAGGGAAGTTGCTGGGTTGTAGGGTAGCTCTATTTTTAACTTTTTGAGGAATCTCCATGCTGTTTTCTAGAGTGGCGGAACCAGTCTGCATTCCCACCAACAGTGTATGAGGGTTACCCTTTCTCAGCATTCTCGCCGGTATCTGTCATTTCCTGACTTGTTAATTTTAGCGATTCCGACTGGTGCAAGGTGGTATTTCATCATGGTTTTGATTTGCATTTCCCTGATGATGAGTGATGTTGGGCATCTTTTCATGTGTCTGTTAGCCATCTTGATGTCTTCTTTGGAGAAAAGTCTATTCATGTCTTCTCATTTCTTAACTGAATTATTTGGTTTGGGGTGTTGAGTTTGATAAATTCTTTATAGATTTTGGATATTAATGCTTTATTAGATCGGTCATTTGCAAGTATCTTCCATTTTAGGTTTGTTGGTTGTCTCCTTCACTGTGCAGAAACTTTTTAACTTGCTAAAGACCCAATAGTTCATTTTTGCTTGTTTCTCTTGCCTCCAAAATGTGTCTAGTAAGAAGTTGCTGAGCCTGAGGTCAAAGAGGTTGTTGCCTGTGTTCTCTAGGGCTTTGATGGCTTCCTGACTCACGTTTGGGTCTTTCATCCATTTTGAATTTTATTTTTGTGTATGGTATAAGAAAGTGGTCCACTTTCATCCTACTGCATGTTGCTGTCCAGTTTTCCCAATACCACTAGTTGAAGAGATGATCTGGTCTCCATAGAATATTCTTTGCTCTACTGAAGATTAGTTGACCAGAGTTGTGGGCCCATTTCTTTCATAGGATGTTCTTTAACCTCCATGTATTTGAGGTTTTTCCAAAATTTTTCTTGTGGTTGACTTCAAGTTTCATAGTATTATGGTCAGAAAATATACATGGTATGATCTCAATCTTTTTCTTTTTGTATTTGTTGAGGTCTGACTCGTTATGTATACTGGAGAATGTTCCATGTGCACTCTAAAAGAATGTGTAGTCTGATGATAGGATGAAATGTTCTGAATGTATCTGTTAAGTGCATCTGGTCCATTGTGTCATTCAAAGCCACTATTTCCTTACTGATTTTCTGCTTTGATGATTTGTCCATTGCTGTCCTTACTGAATGCTTAGTCTCTTACTATTATTGTATTATTATCAATGAGTTTCTTTACGTTTGTTATTGATTTATATATTTGGTTGTTCCCAAGTTAGGGGCACAAACATTTACAATTGTTAGATATTCTTTTGGATAGACCCCTTAATTATGATATAATGTCCTTTTTCATCTCTTATTACAGTCTTTGGTTTAAAATCTAGTTTGTCTGATATAAGTATGGTTACTCCAGCTTTCTTTTGACATCCGTTAGCATGATAAATGTTTCTCCATCTCCCCACTTTTAGTCGGTAGATGTCTTTAGGTCTAAAGTAAGTCTTTTGTAGGCAAAACATAGATAGGTGGGTTTTTTTTTTTTTTTAAATCCATTCTGTTACCCTCTCTTTTCTAAAGTAGGCTCCATGCCCAGCATGGCTTAAACTCATGACCCTCAGGATCAAGACCTGAGCTGAGATCAAGAGTTGGATGCTTAACCGACTGAGTCACAGGCACCCCTGATACCTTATGTATCTTGGTTGGAGAATTTAGTTAATTTATATTCAAAATGACTACTGATACATATGAATTTAATACCATTGTGTTACCTGGAAAGTCACTGTTTCTGGATATTTTCTCTGTTTCTTTCTTTTCTTGCTTTTCCACTCAATGAGTTGCCCTTAATATTTCTTGCAGGGCTCATTTAGTGGTCACAAAGTCTTTTAGCTTTGTTTGTCTGGGAAGCTCACGATCTCTCCTTCTCTTCTGAATGACAGCCTTGCTGGATAAAGTATTATTCTTGGCTGCATATTTTTTTCCCATTCAGCACACTGAATATTCTGGCCTGCCAAGTTTCTGTGAACAGATTGGCTGCAAACCTGATTTACTTTCCCTTGTAAGTTAGGGATTTCTTTTCCTTTGCCACTTTCAGGATTTTTTTCCTTGTCTCTGTACTTTGTAAATTTTACCATGATATATTTTGGTATTGGCCTGCTTTTGTTGATTTTGATGGGAGCTCTCTATGCCTCTTGGATTTGGATGTCTGGTTCCTTCCCCAGATTAGGGATGTTCTCAGCTATAATTTGCTCAGATAAACTTTCTGTCCCTTCCGTCCCCCCCACCCCCCACCCCAGGACTCCTGGATGTTATTATGCTTTATGACGTTGCTATGCTCCCTACAATCATGATCCAATATTTTTCTTTCCCTATTCTTTTCAGCTTCATTATTTTCCAAATTTTATTTTCTGTATCAGCTATTCATTGCTCCTCCTTCTTCCATCCCTATGGTTATTACATTCAGTCAGTTTCACATCTTGGTTACAGTATTTTTTATTTAGGCCTGACTAGGTCTTTTATCTCTGCAGTAAGAGACTTCCTGGTATCTTTTATGCTTTTCTCAAACCCAGCTAGTATCCTTATGATTGTTGTTTTAAATTCTGGCTCACACACATTGCTTATATCTCTTTCGATTACCATGACCTTTTCTTGTTCTTTCTTTTGGGATGAATTCCTCAGTATTGGCATTTCATCTAGGTCTCTGTCGTCAGTTTGTTAGGAAAGCCTGTTATAATTCCTGTTTCTGAGAGTAATGGCTATATTAAGAAGAGGTCGTATATTGACCAGGGCCTGGTACTGCCAGAAGTGTCTCTGGTGTGTGTTGCATGCACTCGGCTGTTGTGTTCTGGTTGCTCTTTCCCGCAGGTCAGTCCTCTGCAGAGTTCCTCCTTGCCTGCTATAGGAAGTGTTTGGACCTTTCCTGGCATATGGCAAGTTTTGACTAGGTGTACTCTGGTCTGCTTATTAAAAGACGCTAGATCTTGTTTCCATTGGAGCTGAAGCTTTGCAATACTCTATGGTCAGCAGACTTGGTATGTGCGGTAGGTTTACTGGTCTTCTGAGGGGTGGAGAGGCTGCTGCCACTCCAGCTCTTGGGCACACCTGCCCTCGACCCAAATCTCCAGTGTGGGCACTCTGCGGCTCACTGAAGTGCATCTGGGCTGATGAGTAGGGGTAAAAATGGTATCAGCCGCTCTCTTTTCCCCAGAGGAAAAAGTTCATGCCCACCACGGTCCAGGAAGCCCTCAGAGAGGAGTGATCAATTTCCCCTTGTGTGTTCCAGCCATCTCTCAGATCCCTGCCTTCACCCTATCCATGTCCAAGCTGTTTCTCCACCCAGTGGTGCAGTGCTCCTGTGTTTTATCTTAGGCCCACCAGCTCATTCTCAAAACTCCAAATATTAGGGACTCAGTGTGGCTCAGGCCTGCACTATCCTTTGGGGGTCTTGCCGCCCGGTAGCCGGTGCTGGTTTGTCCCAGAAGGACAGTCATATGGACATGCCGGGGCTTAGAGTTTGTGGTAAAGCACAGCAAAAAGCCGGCATCCATGTTAGCTGCCCTCGGCAGGTGTCTCTGCTCCTGTGTTAACAAAAAGGGCAGCTCAAGGTATTCCTGCCTCTGGCTCTTTTGTCCCCAGAGAGGCAGTACCACCTCTCCCAAATGCACTCCAGGAAGGGGAACCGTCTATCTCAGTGGGACCCAGGGGATCCTCAGATCACACTGTCGGTTCCGGGCCTCTGCCCTCCTTCTCCACGGGAGCACTAAGCGTGCCAGGCTCTATCCTGGCAGCGGCATGGACTTCTAGAACTTCAGACTTTGAGCTCTGCTTCTGGTACAACCTTGTGATAACCAGCCTCTCTGATTTTGCCTGTCGGTGGTTTTGGAGAAGTGCTTTTCTTCTAACACTGTTCTCTCTCTCTCTCTCTCTCCCTCTCTCCTCTCTCCCTGGTCAGGGATCCCTCACCTTCCCACCACTCATGGTTCTTTTCTCCCCCAAATCATGTCTCCACATGCCCTACCTTCCACAGTGTGGCTTCTTATCTCTCTCTAGCTGTTCAGTTTGTTCCCTCAGTCCTCAGATCAAGTAAACATCCAACAATCCAATTAAAAATATGGGTGGAGGATCCAAATAGACATTTTTCCAAAGAAGACATACACATAGCCACCATGTACATGGAAAGATATTCAACATCACTAATCATCAAGGAGATCCAAATGAAAACCCTAATGAGAGATCTCGTCACGCCTGTTAAAATGACTGAAAGACAAGAGCCAAGTGCTAGGATGTGGAGAAAGGTCAACCTTGTATATTGTTGGTGGGAATGCAAACTGGTGCAGCCATTATGGAAAACAGTGTGAAGGACCTTCAAAAAATTAAAAACAGAACTACCATATAATCCAGCAATTCCCTTTCTGAGTATATATCTGAAGAAAACAAAAACACTCACTTGAGAAAATATATGTGCCCCATATTCAGTACAGCATTGTTTACAAGACAATTCATTTATACCTGTCCACTTATTTACCCTCCCCATTTTCATTCCTCCCTTCCTAACTCTGCATACATACACAGAATCAGTTTCCTTCTGACTAAAAAATTCACTTACTAGTGGTTTTTAAAAATGAATCTTCTGCCAATAAATTCTCTTTGTGACTGTATGAAAATATCTTAATGTTGCCTTCAGTTTTGAAGGCTATGGTTGCTGGGCACAAAATATCAGGTCAGCAAATATTTTTTTCCAGATCTTTCCAGATGTCATGTTATTATCTTCTGCGTTCAGTAAGTTCTGCTGAAAAATCAATTATCCATTTCATTATTATTCCTTTGGATGTAATATGCCTTTTGCTGATGACTTAAAAAGCTTTTTCTCTTTATCTTTGGTTTCCATCAGTTTTTCGATGTTATGGTACATACACTTCTCTTTCTATCTGCCTTTCTTGGCTTCCTACATTACCTTGATGCTTTTTGTTCATTTTGGGAAAGTTATAAACAGCATATCTTCAAATATTGCTTCCTCCCACTTCTTCTTCTTTATAGTTCTTCAATGCCACCCAACTAACATTAGAGTTCTGAACCATGTTTTCTATGTTTCTTAAGCTCTTTCCTGTGTTTTCTATCCTTTTCTTCTCTGACTTACCTCTATGGATATGTTCTAAAGACTAATAATCCAGTAACTCCCTTCTGTGAATCTACCCTGCAATTAAACTTTTCTATTAAATTCTACTTTACAGCTTCCCTATTTCTCAGTGTTAGAATCCTAGTTGATTTAATAGATCCTAGTTCCTTTCTTTCTTTCTTTTTTTTTTTTTTTTAAAGATTTTATTTATTCACTTGACAGAAAGCGAGAGAATACAAGCAGGCAGAGAAGCAGAGGGAGAGGGAGAAGCAAGATCCCCACTGAGCAGGGAGCCTGATGCAGAGCTGGATCCCAGGACCCTGCGATCATGAGCAGAGCTGAAGGCAGTCGCCCAACCAACTGAGCCACCCAGGCACCCCTAGATCCTAGTCCCCTGGTGAAAATCTCCACCATGTTATCTAGTTCCTTAAATATACAAATTACCGTGATGTCAAAGTCCCTCTCCAATATCTGGGGATCTCTGTGGATTTGTTTCTAATGACTTTCTTCTATAGGCTTCACTCATTTTTCTTCCTGTGCCTTAGCATGCCTGGTAATTTCTGACTGCATAATGGGCTTTGTGTAGATAAATACCATTTTTTGTCCCCTCGATCCACTGATATAGAAAAAAAGTCGAGGTCTCTGCTTTCTGCTTGACCTCTACTCCCTGAGATATAAGTGACAAATGTCTCCAAAGAAAAATTGGCGGTGAATACAGGGCTCAGCCTAAGGAGTTCTCTGTCTGCCAGGTCTGGGACCCCAAGACTAGAGCCTTTAATTGCTCTCTGATAGATGCAGATGGTTTTCTTTTGTGTGACTGTATCTTATCTAGCTTTTCTAGTCTTCTGTGAAGGAATGGGTTCTTTGAGACTCATCCTATCAAAGTCCTTCTTAGCATTTCTGAAGCCATTAATCCATTTGCAGACCCGTTCCTGGGGGGCTGTCTTATCTTACACTCCTAGTACCTCCAGGCTACTACAAAGTGAGGCAAGTGTTCTCCTTGATTGCTTTTGCCACTTCTGAACTACTTTTCCTTCATCTTTCAAAATCCCAAGCTACACTGAAATGCAGGACATTTGGCTATATTCCCAAATGATCCCCCAACACCGGTGCCTGCTGCTATCCTTTGTCAACTTCCTGGTTCTCCTTCATTCATTAAATACTCTAAGTAACTGCCTTCTCTATTCCTTACCTCCTCTCCTGCAAGATCATCACGGACTCCCAGAACCACAAGGACAAGCACTCACTCAACAGGGTAGGTCCTCGAGGACTCTGCCCTCCCACCCCCACTGATCTTTCCCTGCTTTTCTCTCTAGTAACCACCCCCACAGGAGTCTAGATTGTATTACAAGTAACTGTAATTGGAAATGGTGATTGTAAGAGACTCTGTTTCTGAACTATACTTCCCTCCAGCTCACTTGTATCACGCCCTCACTTTGACCTCACTGAGAACTCCAAATCACGGACCTTATCATGACTTGACTGTCCATCACACACCCCTTCTGGTGATTTCCCCCTTATCGAGTTTATGTTTCATGGTCATCTCGGTCTCTGTAACATTTTCCTGGAAAAAACTCAACCCAGAGGAGTTCAACCTATCCTTCCAGCTAAATCCCACAGCCATAGTGATTCTTTTGAATTTCAAATTATGATCACATGGGCGCCTGGCTCAGTTGGTTAAGTGTCTGACTTGATTTCAGCTCAGGTCATGATCTCAGGTTCCTGAGATTGAGCCCTGCATAGGCTCTGCACTGGGCCTAGAGCCTAGTTGGGATTCTGTCTCTCCCTCTCCCTCTTCCCTCCAACTCCCTAAGGAAATAAAAATAAAATTATGATCACAAACCTCTGATGAACATGCAGTCCTAGGAGACAATCCTTCGTTTCTCTAATAAGCTTGATTTCTATCTCCCCGTATAGCTATGCCCCCATTTCTTTGTTTCTCTTCAAAGCAGAATGCTTGGAATGAGTTGTCAATACTCATTTCAGCCTCTTTACCTAACCATGCACTTTTCAATCCACTTCAATTTGGCTGATGCTGTTCCTGTGAAATTCACCAGAGAACTCTGCTGTCAGGTTGAATGGCTCCTTCTTTCCTCCCCAGAAAGCAGAGAAAAAAATCTTTCTCTCCTCCTCCTCCTCTTTCCCACCTCAGTTGTTCCTCCTTTGCCGGCTCCCTCACTAGTTTCTCCATTTCTACAAAGAGAAAAATGTTGGAAAGCCCTTGGGCTTGGTCCCAGTCCCCATTCTACAGCTGTTCTTCCTCCCGTGAGGACAGTATCCAGCTCTGCAGCTGTAAATGCCATCTCTATGCTGATGATTCCCCAAATCCGATCTGCAGGCTTGATTCTCTGTAGAGCTTTAGACTGCTAGGAGAGGCCAGACCAACATTAATCTCCCCACTTGCATACCTCATAAGCACAAAACAGAGTTTGCTATGCCCACGGCAGAGCTCTTCATCTTCCCCAGACGCCAAGCCTGTTTTTCCATTATCCTTTCCATCTCAGTAAATGATAACTCCCTCCATTCAGCTGCTCAGACTAATACGCTGGGGGTCATCCTTGATTTCCCTCTCTCCCCCAACCCATCCACCCAGGCAAATACATAATCAAGGTCTGCCAGATCTATTTCATACACACACACACACACACACACACTTTTTAGAGAAGAGTATACACAGGCATGTCATGGGGGGAAGGACAGAGGGAAGATTCTCCAATCTCTTCTCCTTGCAACAGCCGGAAGGAGCTTTTAAAGATCTGAATCAGATCCCATCCTTTCTTTCTTCTTTTTTTTAAAAAAGATTTCATTTATTTATTTGACACAGAGAGAGAGAGAGACAGCGAGAGAAAGAACACAAGCACAGGGAGTGGGAGAGGGAGAAGCAGGTTTCCCACTGAGCAGGGAGCCCGATGGGGGGGGCTCGATCCCCAGGACCCTGGGATCACGACCTAAGGCAGATGCTTAACGACTGAGCCATCTGGCACCCCAGATCAGGTCATTTCTATCAGTGCTTCATCAGCAGCACACTGTAAGAGTCCACAGACAGATGAATGACTGGGAAGGAAACTTGTTCAAGATGTGAGAGCTACAACCAAAACCTGGGTCTCTCTTATTTCATGAGAGCGTACACCTTTACCTGGGATCTGGAGTGGCACCAGCCCTTATTCTTCGGCAACCTTGCTGAGAACCAACCACACTTTGCCAAATTTCAAAGCAGAATCTATAGAACAGCTACATTTTATGCATAGAAATACTACAATAATTTACCGATTTTTTTTTTCATATAATTCCATTTAGGAAGCAGAAGAGCAAACGGAAGAGGATGGATGTTCTTCTCATTTTCTAAGGTCTTTGCTAAATGTGTAATTTACAAAGATGTGATGATATTGACTAAAATCACACGCAGAGGGCACTCAGCCAAGAATTAGAACAATAGACATCTTTTATTACAATGGGACCACAGGCACCCGCTTTCACCTTTCTATACCCATTTCCTTATGTGTAAAATGGAAATAATACGGTATCTCTTAGGGACGCCTGAGGGTTAAGTGAAAATACAACCCAAGTACCTGAAACGCCTGAATGCTAACTGCAACTTTATTCTTAGCTCCAACTACACAGCAGATCTGCAGAAAATATTTTTCATTTCTTTATTTAATGGCTAATGTTTTGCTCTGCGGCAGGACTTTTAGTAAGTCTTATTATGACCCCTCATCTGGAGGTTTCCCACCAAGTCCCTAGTGGAATCCCGACCCCATGTCTTGGGGATTACAGGAGGGTTTTCATTACCGGACCTTCTCTCTTTTGCTTCCTAAAAGCGCATTCCCCATTCCTGGGCCCAGCAAGAATCAACAGACATGTGACAAAAATGACATTCTCAGGAACCAACAGGAGTCCTGCAACAGTGGAAAAGAGGGAAGAAGGCATCTGACGCTGCCAATCAGACAGCTTGCTGTGCACACCGTCCCTGGTACACGCTGGCT